>NW_020884955.1:289306-300428 GCF_003945725.1 Corapipo altera | reverse complement strand
AAGAAAAAGAAAAAAAAAAGAAAAAGGAAAAAGAAAAAAACGACCAGTGCAGGCGGAGGGTGGAGACGCTGCAGCTGCGATTCCTGGGTCAGTGCGAGCTCTCGGCGCCACTGCGCCCACTGTCTCTTACTAAGTGTTACTGCTAACTGAAAAAGCCGAGAAGAACTTGCAGTTCACGCAGGAGAGGGGAGGGAGCCTTCTGCTGCAGCCGCCTTCTGCGGCTCGGGTGCCGATGGCTGTCCGGAGAAGGCGGGGAGGCAGGGTCGGGACGAAAGCGTCCGCCATCGTGAGAAGGTGCTTTGCTTTCGTTAAGTAACGCCTTTTGCTCGTTTTGCTCCTACCCTTCCCCCGGCCTCTGCTCCACTCGGGGCGGTCAGGCACTGCTTAAGGCACTGCTGCCCTCAAGAGAAGGCCCCAGAGAATAAAATAATAGAGAAAACAAAAAAGATGGAGAGAGCGAGCCCGCCCTCCCGCCCGAGGGCCCGGCACTCCCTGCCGTCGGAGAGCAGGGCAGGTCGCTCCACTCCGCCCCGTCGGGGCGAGGCCGAGGGTGACTGTGACATCGGCCGGGCGGCACCAGCCGTGAGGAGAAAACAAGCCTTAGACTCGCAGGTGGAGGAACCTCAGGGCCGGGGCCGGGGCGCGCTGCCCGAGGCTGCCGGGGGCGCCGGGCGCTCCCATGGGAAAGGCACTCCCGCCGGGCCGGGATCGCCGCCAGTCCCGGGCAGCGCTGGGCCGGGCGCGGCGGGCCGGGACATGGCGCGGCGGGCGGGAGGCTCCGTGGCCGATGAACTGGCCAACGCCGCCGCCCGCGGGGACCTGCAGCGGCTCAGGGAGCTGCTGGACGGCGCGGCGGACCCCAACGCCGTCAACTCCTACGGCAGGACCCCCATCCAGGTAGGGAGGTGGGGTGCGGGCGGCGGGGTGGGGGCAGCGGCCCCTCGGTGCCCTGCCCGAGGGGCGGCGAAGGCAGCCCCGGGGCAGCCTCTCGGGGGGGCCGCCCCACGACGGCCGCGCTCGGCTGCTGTCGAGGCGGCGCTGCGGTTCTTCTCGCCTTTCTGGGAAGGAGAAAGTCTGTGACGGCCGCATCAGAGAGGTTTTAGTCTTAGCAACCCTTGACTTTATTTGAACCAACTGAGATAGGATGACTCAAAACCGAGAACTTTAATGCTCATATAGCAATAAACGTGCAGCAAAATGTAACAGCTCCCGTTTGCAGAAATAATCACCTTTTCGTCATAGCTCGTCTTCTGCTTTATATGTCTGTCAGTATTTTTCCCTCATCTTTCCCATGGAATAAAAAAAAAGTATATTCATTAACTCTCACGAACAGAAACGGTTGTGATAGCCTTGCCCGGCAGGCGCTGCAGGTAGACAGTGAGCAGTCTCTGTGGGGCTCAGTATGCCTGTTTTACAGTCGCGTGAACGGGTAGGTAAACGTAGTGCCCGAAGGTGTAGTAGATGTTAAATTTATAAAAGCTGAGGTTATTTCTGAGGTAGTTCTAGACAGCTTTTTCTTAAATTTTCAAAATAAAACGAAACTGAAATAATCTGAGAAGCTATATTTAAGTTTTACTGGCAGTGCTTGCGAAACTCTCTCCCACAAAATGTCGGTGCAGCCTTTCATTCGAAACAGGTATCTGTTGCCGTCCTCCACTGTATTTTTTTAATTATTTTTTTTCACTTTTGAGCGGCAGGGATTTAGATCCTGTGCTGAACGCACTGCCAGGTGCGCTGGGGGAAACGCAGCTTAGAAAACGACGAGCCCAAAGGGAGGGGCTCCCCGGAACTTTGGTACTGCACTGGACAAGGGGGTCAGGCGAAAGGTGGGGTTTGAGATTCTCCCGAGGGTGAGAGAAGCGCTGGCGCGGCGCCGCAGATAAGGAGGGTTCTCTGCATATACGTCTGCCCTTGGCAAGGACCGTCCGGAGAAGTGTCACGGACGGGAGTGGGACGACGGCCGTCTCCGCTACGGTTCCAACGGTGGCCCTTGCAAAGCGACCCGGGACTCGCTCTGTTCTTGTGAGGGTGCGCCGCGAGAAGGGCGACCCTCCTCCCCCACTCCGTCTGCCCCGAGCCTATGGCCCCCCTGCCGCCTCCTGTCGCGGAATAGCCCTGGTGTGCACCCGCACACCCTGACTCCGACAGAGGTCCCGCACCCCTCTGCCCCACCTGTCCCGTGGCATGGATAAGCAGGGTTTTCTCCCTGCGATGCAACCCTCCCGACGGATCCATGCTCTCCACCGTTCGTGGCGCCTCTGGAGCCGATCTCTAAGCCTCATCCGCGGATTTTCTTCTTTCCACGGAGGATCATCGTTCCTTCAGGGCCGAGCGGGAAAGCCCGGGGGCTGCTAGCAGGCGCTGACACTGTCTCTCCCCGCAGGTGATGATGCTGGGCAGCCCGCGGGTGGCCGAGCTGCTGCTGCAGCGCGGAGCAGACCCCAACCGCCCCGACCCGAGCACCGGCTGCCTCCCGGCTCACGACGCGGCCCGCGCCGGCTTTCTGGAGACGCTGGCGGCGCTGCACCGGGCCGGGGCTCGCCTCGACCAGCCCGACGGCCGCGGCCGCCTCCCGCTCGACGTGGCGGCGGGGGGCCCGCACGGAGCTGTGGGCCGCTACCTGCGCCACCCGCCGCCCCGCGTCTGACCTCTCCCGGGGCAATTCCCGTCCCAAACTTACGCTCGCACCTGCCTCGGGAGACACCAAGTCGAGCAGCACTCATACCACGCTCTGAATAACCCCCGAAGCGCTGGGATGCACGAAGGACAATACTCTCTGCTCGTGGCTGTGTGTTTTCTTGCCCTGGACATTCTACGGCCCTCCATAGGCCCCTGTTTTCTCGCAGGAGGCCAAATATTATGAAGAGAAATATAAAATGTGAAGTATGAAGTAAGAAAATACTAAATGTGAAAATATTAAATAGTAAATATGAAATAGCCAATATGAAATATTAAATATTAAATGGGCAATACTATATGTGAAAATATTAAATAGGAAATATTAAATATGAAGGAAAACCCACACACAGAACTGGTACTATAAATTGTTCATGTTTTGACGGCACCACGTCCAGACTTTCTGTTTACCCTCATCCCCGGGGCTCCGCACTCATACTTGCCAGCCCTCCGTCTGAAGAGGACGGGAGGGGCTCCGAGCTCTCCCTGTCCAATTTCGGTTACACGGAACTGAAGGGGCGCTGCCTCTCTCTCTAGCAAAACCGGCCGGGACAGCCGGGAATCGGCGCTTCCTGGTGCCATTGCGGCTTTGGCAAACACCTTCGTAGAACGACGTGGGATGCTGTGCATGTTTGTACACGCATCTTCGGTGCATCCGTGGCTCTTGTTGTGAAAGTTGCAGACGTGGAACCTAAAAGGAGAAAATGAACTCAGATTTGTGTCTCTGCAAGCCCTCTACAGTCCCCACTTGAAGTACTCGTTTTAACGACTTGCAAGCGACCTCCCCTGAGTTATAGAACCTTGAAAAAAATCATGTTAGTTGCAAAACCAAGGTGACCAGGAACGAAAAATTAGAAATCATACACCCGAACTCAATTCCAGGGTTTACCAAGCTGCTTGCAGGTGACACGTTTGGTAAAGAAAAAACCAAGCCGTTGTAACAGCTGTGCTGCTGGGTTAGAAACGGGAGTAGACAAATTATCTGAGAGTCTATCCGTTTCCCTGACTGCCCCAGCACGGGGAATTTGGGTATGAGCACCCCACAGAAAATGTACAATGGCAGCCCACCCTCTACTGAGGGGAAGCCAAAGGCTGGGGAAACCCTCTGCCACCGTGGTGGGTCCCAAACCATCAGGGGCTCTATAGGAGCAGGGTGGTGAGGCAGGCGATGGGCACCGTGCTCCTAGCCTGTGCTGAATGAGTGGGAGACCTTGCCTCCCTCCCGGGACCTCACACCGGGCTGCACCTGCATGTCCTATGACTTAGGGACTGAGAAAAGGAAGCAAGGCAAGGCAGCTGGAGAGCTCAGATGTCATTCCCCAGCGCAAATCCTTAGGCACTTTGGAGATCTACCTACAGAGAATTAAAGGGGAAAAAAGTTTATTTTCGTTTTGCATTCCTACTGATTGTCCAACTCTTAGATAGGTTCATAAACAATAAAAAATACATATATACTTTTTAAAAACCGTGTTGGAATATGTTATTTATTGTAATGTAAATTCATACAATACATGCTTCATAATTACGTCATATAAGTTGGTATGCTATAAAATATTTAGTTATGCCATTTATGTACAAAATGCATCTATGCAATACCTATATAAAATATACGTGATATGCACATATATTAAGAATGTTATGATCAGGTATCAGCCTTATGTATTAGCTTATCAACTATTTTATATGTAATATGTTTATGTCTATGCATATAAAATATGTACGAAAAAATTACACTATATTTGAAATATATATATAATACTATTTATAATAAATTATAAAAACTTGTTTATTATAGGAATGCCTAGAACATATATTTTATACATATCTTTAAATAGAAAAAATATAACATTACAGTATGCAATTATAATACCATATTAAATTATTCTGTATTCTATCTTAGAGCATGGCATAGCTGTAAACAAACCAAGCACAACACTGGGGATGCAGCAGTTAGGTGCCTGTATCCCGTGCCTGTGGGAACCAGAGAGGAGCTGGGGCCAGATGTAGAGACAGGACAAGGCTAGAACCTGACCATCCTCTTTATAGAACAATAAACTGCACTTCCAACTTCAATTAGACCAGTATTTCTGTTTTAAATGGTCTTTTTCTCCAATAACCAGATTAATTTAATTTTTTTAGTATTTCCATTAGGGATTATGAAATTACAGCAGCAACAACTAAATGGTAATATTATATTATTGTTGTTACTAATATTGTTCTTTAAGTTGGCAGAAAAATAACAGAATTCGCTAGGCTGACTGCACCAAACGAGCAGAATATGCCCTCAAAAGCCAACAGGGTTAAATACCTAAATGCTATAAATCTGCTTCATGCCATAGGTTCGAAGGCTCTGCCCGGGAGAGGCCCACGGTGAGGGATACTCACTCCTTGAAAGGATAGAGGTCCCCGGCATGATCCGACTCGGCTGCGGGAGCTTCCACAGGCACCTTTTCTTCTGGCAGCAGCGTCGGCACCAGGGCTTTTCCTCTCGGAAAAGGAGAATAGTAGCTGTTAACAGCAAATAGCAGCAGCAATACACATACCGAGAAAACCCTCAAAGCACTACGTTTAACGTGGCAGACTAGTGCGTTTTTTATTTTTAATATCGCCGCTGTAATCGAATACGTGTGGGCGCACACTCCCCACCCGCTGCAGCAGGGTTTGTGCCCTGTGCACGACGAGATGCTCCCCGGCCCCTGATCGGCCATGCATTCAGCGTTGGTGGGTATTTGGTTTCTATTGCCAAAACCGTAGATTCATCCTCTCCCCGGCGCTCCGGCACCTGCATCACGCAGTCAGGCAGGCAATTTATTTCTCTCAATTTTGCCTTGCCTGTAGGGGAATAGCAGCCATGGCAGAGAGAAGTGAAGGACGGGGTGGGGGCGGGGTGGGGAGAAGAAAGAAAAGAATAAAAGTGTCTGGCGAAGAGGTGCTTTCATTTCGAAATGGTTGATTTCACTCACCCACTTCCCAGGCTTGAAATCGGACTCGGTCCAGAAGAAATCGTTGCCGGGTTTTCTTTATTAGCAGTGTTGTTAGCGTTAATCCATGCAGAGGCAGAAGAAGGAAACTTCTGTTGACATCGGAGTTATTGCTGTTTGTCCGGCCGAGAGAAGGAGGTGTTTGTTGGGGGGGGAGGGGGTGTTGCACACGCCTATGTTCACCATCCCTTCCAGGGACTGCCGCTCTGCCTCCCCTCTTGGCGCCTTCCCTGCGGCTCCCCACAGTCCCAGAGCCGCCCCGAACCTCCGCCCAGCCGCCTCTAGCCGTGTCCAGCCGAACCGGGCCCGGCCGCCACTGAGAAGGTCGAAGACCACCCAACACGAATGACGCTCTCCCTGCCCACCACCGTTCTCCACGCCTGGCACTGAGGTACCCTGCACCCGGGAGGGGGGATGTTCAGGCAAATGGGCTCCCAGGGTGGGGGGCGGGCCAGGCGGGTAGCGATAACTCCCAGAGAGCCTCTGCCGGGCGGCGAAGTTGGCTCGGCACCGGCTGTCGAGGGGCTCGGCAGCCCTCCGGTGTTTCCTGGGAGCTGGCCTGGGAAGGGAGCGCCGGGAGGTTGATCGGGGCTTCTGGGCGAACCCCCTGCTGCTCCCCCGCCCCGCTCCAGAACTTCGCCCGTCAAAAGGAAAGCAAGGCGGTCCGACCCCGCGGAGCGCGGCCGGGGAGAAAGCCCAGGGGCTGGCGGGGCAATCGTTCATTACCCGTTTCGTTGACCGGCGGGGGGAAAGCGAGATTTTATTTTTTTTTTCCAGTTATTTTTTCTTCCCCTCGCTCCGCTACGCAACGGTCCCGCGTCGCGTTCAAATGGCCATGTGACAAGGAAATAGCTGCTCGCCCGGGCCAATACTGGCCCGCGCATTTAAAGCGGCAGGGATCCGCTAGCCGGCCCCCGGGGGCCCGGCTCGGCGCTCCGAGCCGCCGCTGGCCCCCTTCCCGTCGGGCTTTTTCCGAGGCGAGAGGGATCCGAAAGCAATGAAACAGCAAGAAAAAAACCCCAAACAAATAACACCCGTCCCCAAACAGAGAGGGAGGCCGTTTGTTTGGAGGGGCAGACCGGAGGGAGGGCAAGGACATGTCGTCAAGGCTTTATTTGAAAGCAGGCGAGCGCCCTGCGATTGGCCGGTCTCCACGCCCGTTTGGTGGCGGTGCTCCCCGGGGCCAGGCAGTGGGAGGGGAGACGAGGCAGCGGTCTCCCCCGTCCCCATCCCCCGCCGCCACTCTTCCTTCGCCCGCTTTCGAGGCGGGAGCCATCATCATGGGAGGAGTTTAAGAGCGGGGTGTAGGGGAGGGGTGGGAAGGGGAGGGAGGTAAAGCGAAATGGGGACTCGAAATTAGGCAAACGGAAGAGACAAAAAAAGGAAAAAGATCGAAAGAAAAAAAAAAAAAAAAAAAAAAGAAATAAAGTCCTCTCCAATGAATGGAGGGTGAGAGGGCCGATTCACCGGTGGGGCCCCGCCGGGGAGGTATTTGTTATGTGAGGCGCAGGCGGCTTCCCCACATCCATGACTCCCCGGATAAGGTGCACCATCCACTTTCGGCGCGCTCGCAGCCGGCCCCGGGCCCGGGCTCTGGGCCGGTTTATCCTCCGCCGCATTTTCGGAGCGCTGGGGCGGCGTTGGCCGCCACGCCTCGCCCTGTTGCTGGTCCTGCGGCGGAGGCGCCGCGGGAGCCCCCGGCCCAGGTAGGACCCGGGAGCGGGGCTGTTCGGGGGGCGGCGGGTGGTCCCCGGTGGGCGCGGGCTGCCCGACGGGGCGACAGGAGCAGGAGGCGGCAGCCCGGCGCCGGTGGCAGTGCCGCTGAGCCCCCTCCGTGCCATATGCTCAGATTCCACGGTGATCACGTTAGATTTGTACAGGCGGGGGTTTTCTGTCCGTGTATTATTATTTTTAACTTTTTCCTTCCCCCTCCCCCCCCAAACGCAGTTGAAAATGTCAGGTTCTTGAACAGTTATTGTAACTTATTTCTGCCTTTTCCCTCACTTCCTGAGAAGTTTTCTCTATGGCTAATTAAGAAAATATAAACCCACCATCCCTTATCAACTTTTGTAGACAGTTCCTTGCAAATAAGGAACATAACTACTGCTCTGAAGAGAGAAAATGGCCACTGTTTTCCGAGCGTGCATTACTTTCCACTCTTATAAATGACAGTGAAATACAGTGGCCTACTTTGCCTTCCCTTGCTGTTACAAAAATATGGGAAATAAGGGTCAGAGCGGCCAAGCAGCATCAGAAAGAGTAACTAAAGTACTCACATATTGAGACCTTGAGAGACATCCGAGGCTCAGGCACTTTTAGAGACTTTTTCCCTATTGTAGAATGCAAAATCGGATTGTTGTGGACCTACAGGGTGTACTTTAAGCGTTAGTCATCACACATAATTAGACATACAATGAAACTAAAGTAAATATTAATTTTGATGTGTATTTGGGGATTGTTCTGCAAAGTCATCACTGAGGCTTGTTAGAGAGCCCACAACCTCCTCTAACCCAGAGCACAGACTAGAGAAGAACAAAGGTAGAAGAGAAGAATAATAGAAATATTTTCTGCAAAATATCTACAAAAATAGAGATAACTTATTTTATATATATGTAAATAGATGTATAAAAAATTAAACCTTTCAAACTAGGGGACTCAGGGTGTGGAGATAAAATAATTAAGTTTCCCAGCTTCAGTTTCTGGTTAGATCTCTCCCAGTGCTTTTCAAATAGCAAGTGTGGGTACATATACAGACACATAAACAGACACACACACATACAAAATATATATACACGTATTTATATATATATAAATCAGAAACTATATCCAGTTTTTCTTGTTGCTTTCAAAAGCCTCATTTCTTGCTTTTGTAGTAGGCCTCATTTCTTCATCTTACACTAAATGGGTGAAAAAGAAACTATAAACTCTGACTGACATGAAATGCACAAATGTCAAATAAAAACATAAGTATGAAGGTGCTGATTATTTCGAAGTAAATTTGCTGTAGCAAGGACAGAATTCTCTCATGGATCCAGAAGTGTGGCTATTATTTTTTCTCTCTATTTCCATGCTTGCTGTAAATACAGCTACTTTATTTTCCCCTTCCTCCAAGCTTCTAATCAGAGAGATCGAGTTTGTCTAAAATGATACTTAGATCTAGATTACAAATCTTATTTTGAAGGGCCTGGGATGGGGTAAGACAAATGCATGTGCTTAATCTAAAAAAAAAAAAAAAAAAAAAAAAAAGCTACGAAAAATGCAATACTTGGGGATATTTTTACAGCTATTTAGGGCAGCACATAACGAAGTTGTGGCTGCCCCATCTCTGGAAGTGTCCGAGGCTAGACTGGATGGGTCGTTGAAAAATCTGATGTAGAGGAAGGGAAGGGGTGTGAGGGGAGCTGTAGGGGGAAAGTGTGTGTGGGTGGAACTAGATTCTCTCTCCCTCCCAAGCCTAACCATTCCATGAGTATGATATTGACTCTGTGAACTATGTTATTGGACGTTGTTTGAGTTGGGAGGGGGGGTGGTTTTGGCTTTGTTTTTTTGGGGTTATTTTTTGATAATTTTCGATCATTTCCATGTTCGATGGAAACCCTCATAGCACGACTTCTGAAGGACTAAAATTAAAGTGATAGATATTCCTGTTTTTACCCAATGTGTGTAATCAGGATAATTATCTTCACAAATACACTGACATTTTAAGCTGAAGAGTAAATCAATAGTGTTAAACTATTTCTGTGCATTGGTATTACTTCATTTTTAGCATAACTCCAAGTAACTCTTTCCCTTACCTTCCTTTAAGTATAAACCAGATTATTTTCATGCAACCTCTCCATTTTAACACCTACTCCAGCCTCTCCTGAACATTTTTTACCTATTTACAAGCTAGGAAATTGCAATTTATTGTTTTTTACAGTTTGACTCTTTGTAGTATTTAATTAACCACTGAACTTATTACCAAAATGTTTGTTAGATGATAACTCATGTAAATGTTTTTAATTACTTTTTGTTTCTGTTAAAAGCCTTAAACAGTGCATAAGATGGCTGCCTATGTCAACTGAAAACTACCTTTTCCGTCCTGCATGCTATTAGTAAAACATCTCAGAACAATTTGCAAGATTGGTGTACTATAGTATTAAAATGGATCTCTTGTCAGTGAAAAGATCTGTATGGCTGAACAGTGATTCTAAAAATAAATAAGAGCAGAAATGTAGGACAGGGACTCCGCTTAATATGATTTTTTTTTTCTCCCCGTGAAAATATCTTTGCAGTAAGGGTTGTTGGGGAGAGAAGTTAGATTTTTCTCCCTTCCCCCAAAATGCAAGTGAAATACAGTGGTCTTTTTCAAAACTCACTAGCTCAGACTCTGTTATTATTTCCCTAATTTCAGATATGACCGTGTGTTGTTATGTTTTGATTAATTTGAGGTTCTTTGTTGGTACTAGAATTGTGAGAAAATATAAGATTTGCTTTTTGGAGGGGAAAAATCGCATGACTTCAATCATGTAATTTAAAATGTTCTAGTAGTTTGTTAAGTGACTTGAAGAGTCAGTAATGTTAGCACGGGACAGCGTTTTGGGGTTTTTTATGCCGTGCTGCAATTTCGTAGCTTTTAGCATTATCTGGGGGGGTAGATGGGGATACAGACAGGCCTCTGACTCCTCTAATAACGTCTTCACTTGCAAAATACACCTGTGTGTATTTTTTCCTATCCTTATCTATTCATGAAAAACAGGTATTCATATATTTATACACACAGATGCATAAAATCCAGTATCGATACTATTTCACAGAAAGCAAGATTAGCCAGTGAGAACCTCCAATCCTGCCACACTTCAATATTGTTTTGAAATTTTAAGACACCATACAGACATAACCAACGAGGTTTTCTCCCTGGATTTATCTCT
Source organism: Corapipo altera (assembly GCF_003945725.1). Lineage (NCBI taxonomy): Eukaryota > Metazoa > Chordata > Aves > Passeriformes > Pipridae > Corapipo > Corapipo altera. Next base: position 289,861 of record NW_020884955.1, on the reverse strand, counting down.
ACATGGCTATCATTCATGTCGGAGAGGGCAAGAAGGACCAGAGGGGACTTTGCCTGTTGGGTGGGGAATCCTCTTTATTTCTTAGACTTTACAGACTTTTAAAAAATCCACTTTTAAATTTTTTTTGTTGATTTTTTTTTAATTATTATTTGGATTTAATCGCCCGCGTGTCCCAGGGGTCACTCCGCACTGTGCACTGAAGAGAAATCACGGTGTGGGGGAGCCTGCCCCAGTGACTGCCCAGCAAGGGTCTCACCCCACACAAGCCCCCTTGAAATACTGCAGCCTCATCTTGCAATGCCACTTGTCCCAGAAACTTTGTGACGGAGGCTTAGAAGGCCGCCAAAAATGAAGAAATTTCAGTGAACGTCTGACTTATCAATTCAGGGCTAAATTTTTGTTTATTTCTCCTCATCCAAGGATGTCTCTGCCTTTCGGCTACCAGTACATCTAGACATAAAATCGCCGAGTTTCCCCTTCAGCTACGCAGGGCTGTTTGTGTGCCCGAGCGGTGGCGGGGGGGGGGGGGGGGGGGGGGGGGGGGGGGGGGGGGGG
>NW_020884955.1:192537-289206 GCF_003945725.1 Corapipo altera | reverse complement strand
CTGTGGCATCACACTGGTCTTCAGCAATTAAGAAAAGATTAGGGAACTGACATTGGAAGGGGTGGGGCGGGGGAGGGGAAGGGGGGAAAAAAGGAAAAAAAAAAAAACGAAAAGACGTCCTTATTCCCCTTGCCTTTTACCCACGTCTGTCCGGAACTTCGAGGTGACAGAATAAAAGCTTCACACCGCGGATCGTGGGTGCCGATCCCCCGCTCCCCTCCGACGCGGGACAGGAGGGGTTGCTTGGAGCGGGGGTATGTGTCACGGACGTCCTCAGGGCCTGCAACGGGGAGATGGAAAGGCAAGGGGAGGGACCAGGTGCTTGGATTTTGAGGACTCTCACAGCGGAAAGGCCAGGCTCTGCCTAGCCTCCGTCTGTCTAGAGCCGCACCTTACCCCGGAGGGCTACCGCTGCGGTTTTCCTGCCCGCGGGAGTCTTCGGCAGGGCCGAACTTAAGCGGTCCTCTTCTGCCCGGTGTCATGAGGTGGATCGCAGACTTCCTGCGGGCACGGCTCTCTTCCTCATTCGGTCCTCCTGCTCCCGGCCGGCGCGGGTAGTAGGGAGGGACCCCCGACCCACTTCTCGGAGGGGCTCGGGCAGGGCAGGGCAGGGCCCCCTTTCGGACGCAGAAACCAAATCCATCCCTCGTACAAAAGCCCCTTTCTGTCCCCGAAAGGCTCTGGTCCGTCGTTCCCTCTTCGCGTCGTCGTACCCCCGAGTCAGATATTCGCGGGGCGTGTCCCACCTGCCCGCGTCGAGGCAGCTGCCACCATCCCGGGCAGCCTAGAGAAGCCATTTGCCCCCCTCGCCTCCCTTCACCACCGATCCCATTATGGGGAGGGTGTGGGGCCGCAGCCCTATCCCCTTCTTTCTCCTGTACGGACGGAATCCCCCGCGGGAGCCGCCCCGCACTCCAGGTGCGGGTGAAACCGGGCTCCCCTGCCGACGTGCTGTACTGGCCCCGGCTCTCAGCTTGCGGACCAGGCTGCCGGTATCCCGCGGTCCTTCACCAGCCTCCCCGTGCCCCCCCACCCGTGCGAGGTTCGTGGATTTCACGGCAGCCGCCAGGAGCGCTGGGAAGCGGGAGCGAGCGGACGCCGCAGTGTCCGCCCCGCCGTGGGTGTGCATGGCGGGGAGGCGGGCCCGGAGCTGTGCCCGCGGCCCGGGGGCCCCTGCCTGGGAGTGCGAGGGGGGCAGTCGCTGCTCTTGGGAAAAGGAGGAGCTGCGTCGTCGCCACGGGCGAGGTCGCAGCCGGCAGAGCCAGAAAGCCAGGGGCGGCCGTGCGGCTCGGGTCGGCGGGGGGCGATGGAGGGGTCCCCCCGGGGAGACGGCGACCGGCTGTGCACCGCCGCCGCCCGCGGGGACCGCGAGGAGGTGCGGAAGCTGCTGGACGCAGGCGTGGATCCCAACGCAACCAACTGCTTTGGGAGAACCCCGCTCCAGGGAGGGGGGGGGGGGGGGGGGGGGTGGGGAGCGGGGGAGCAGCCGGATTGCGGGGGTAAGCTGTGCTCCCCCACGCCAGCGAGGAGGGGTGGATATTTTGGATTTCGAATGGATTTTTATTGTTATGATCGGAACCGTACTCCAGACGCAGCTGGATACAAACGGGTGCTTTTCTTAACCCCTGCCATCCTGAAAATACAAGATGGATTTTAGAGGGGAACCGCTGGCAGTAAAACGAATTATGCGAGGGGGTACTTAAAAGGAGAAGTGAGACTGCAAAATCCTCTTCCAGTTGGGTTTGGGGAGCTGACTGCACTTTGAGCAACTTTTCTTGGTTTTTTGAAATATAGCCTGAATGGGTCTTTTTTTCCCCAAGGAAATCGAAGTCCCTTACTAATATATTCATGAGCAACATCAGCAGAGAAGGCTATGTGTCAATTATACTGATAGAAATTTTAACTTGAAACTAGGTATATATTAGGAGTCGCCACTTCTTTTTTTTTTTTAGTAGTAGTAATTTTAATATTCTCTATTCATCAATAGTGGTAGTATTCACTGATAGATATTGAAAGTACCCGTGTGTAGAGTTGCTTTCCAGGCATTTTGAGAGCTAAAATGTGTTCTGTTAATCGACATACTTAAGTTAAAAGTTTTTACTGTTTGTTGAACGATTAATGTACTGTGATTTAAGCTAGAGTTGTATACCTCATGAAAAGAATTCTCGAGTTGCCATTTGAAGCGATATATTTAATGATTCATCAGCTAAGCTGAACAGCCATTTTGGTCTTTACACTTTACATGGAAAAGGAAATGTTTTTCTAAAGTAAGTGACTGAGAAAGGCTCTGAGAAAATTATTCGTTTTATTTCTGTTGTATGTTTAAACTCCTGATGGAAAGAATCTCCAAATTCTTAGAAGTTTTCTCTTTCTTTCCCTCATTTCAGAGTGAGACTGGGTTCTGTTTCCCTTTTCAACACTTGCAAAATGTCTGACATTCTGATATGTGGACACTCTTTTTCTTTCTGAAAAAATTTAAATAAGAAATTTATAAATGATGAAATTTGTAAGCATTTTCAGACTTTGATTATAAATAAACACAATTATTTGAAGTGCATAAACAAAGTATTGAGAAAGAAAATAACGTGAAAAACCTTTTGTCTTAAGATCTTTTCCATAATGTGAAGTTGCAATTTATGGAGTTTAAAATTCCACTGAAAATGACCAGGACAATGATGGAAGTAAACACCCAAATGCAAATTTATTTTATTTGTTGGTTGTTTGTTTGATTTTGTTCAATCGTGAATGATCAGAACTTGCAAAAAGTTTTTGCTAATGACCGAAAAGCAAGATGTCTTTAGGAACTTGCCATCAGGAAAGTTTTGCGCATTATTTATGAGCACACAGCAACTTCCCTCACATTTCTGAAAAGAAGCCAAAACTGAGAGAGAGAATGAAAAAACAAAGAAAAACCATTTCGATCCAAAACTCAGGAGGAGAAAAATTGGAAAATTCCACACTGGATGCCGAAAGGAACCACACACAGCTGCCTAGCCTGGCTTGCTGCGCTGGTCATTGATAAATCAATAAGGCATTCTAAGTGGCAGAAGCCTTAATGCAGGGCTCCTCAGGGCTGTCACAAAATACAGGGTGTGTATGCATAATATAGAAATATATACATATATATATACACATATATACAGACTATTTATGTGTATAAATATATTTAATGAATTTTTAATATATGCATATGTATAAATTTACTTGTAGTACCTATATATACACTATTTATTATATAATAGGTGGTACATAGACGATATATATATTCGTGTGCATATATAGGTGCACACATACATAGCCGGGTCTGCATGTACGTATATATAATTTTACACATACCACAAGTACCATTTCTACCATGGTATATATAAATGGCATAATATGCGAAAAAGAACATACACATATGCAGAACCTGGTCTGGAAACCCCACGCATCGTAGCTAGTATTTTTATTTTTATTTGTATAATGGCAGACTGCCTCGAGCTCAAGGGACCCGTATGGATCATCGCATACGGCTGTCAGTATTTATGCAGGTCACGACTACAAGTAGCCGACATAGGAGAATTATGCCCAAAAGAGACGCCAGTCCCGCCGCCGCCCAACCGCCAGCTCGACGCTGCGCCGGCATCCACAGGCGCTGACACTGTCTCTCCCCGCAGGTGATGATGCTGGGCAGCCCGCGGGTGGCCGAGCTGCTGCTGCAGCGCGGAGCAGACCCCAACCGCCCCGACCCGAGCACCGGCTGCCTCCCGGCTCACGACGCGGCCCGCGCCGGCTTTCTGGAGACGCTGGCGGCGCTGCACCGGGCCGGGGCTCGCCTCGACCAGCCCGACGGCCGCGGCCGCCTCCCGCTCGACGTGGCGGCGGGGGGCCCGCACGGAGCTGTGGGCCGCTACCTGCACCACCCGCCGCCCCTCCCGGGAGCCGGGAGGACCGCCGAGGGGGCTGCGCGCTGACCCACCCTCGGCCGCCCCCGCCGGCACCCTGTCCCCTCGCCGCCTGCGCCCATCTCCGCCGCGAGTATCCCCGCCGCAGAGTCACCCAGAGAGCGATCGCGGTTGGAGGCGCTACCGGTGTCCGACTGCTGGGAAGACTCTTCCTCTGTCCCGCTGCCCGGGGCTCCTCCCGCACGCCCCGGGCACCCCGTGTCCTGCTTCTGCGAGAAGACACGTGCTGCTCAATTTCCTGAGAAAAAAAGGAAAGAACCAAAACACTGCCAAGGCTAGCGCTCCTGCTCTCCCTCTCAGGCTCCCCGACGGGCAGAGCACAAACAGCAAATGGTTCTCCTATGCTTCGGGGGAGTGAGGGGGCGATGGAAAAATCTGCCGTTTCCCCTCTCCATTTTTTTGTTGGAGAAATGAGAATGCTGTGTTTCCCTTACCGGCTTGCTCACCGCCCTGCAAGGCTTTGCATTGTAGAGATACCTTGAAGTTCTTTTACGTTGTAGTGCTCTGAAATAGTGAACACTTCAGCCATTCCCTTTACAAAAGTTTTCAATCTATAAATCTTCTCCCCTCATCAGCCCACTTAACTTAGAATTTTAATATTAGTATATAACGTTGATTGAATGTTAAAATATTTAATACTGATAGACATCACGATTTGAGAACTACCACAAATATTTTGTACAGTTGCATTTGGAGAAGCCATCCATGTGAAAAACCAATTAGTGATCGCTTCGTTACTGTGTGTTTTTGCATTTGGAGGTATCCCATTCATTCAGAAGATTTGGGCAACGAGCTTCTTAATTTTAAGACAGTTTTCTGTGTCTCTAAACTAGATATTTGGAAAAAACAACAAATGACCGAGTTTGGTTATAAATCTGCATCTTTTCACACTTTTCGTTTTCTGTTTTTCTTATGGAATTTCCATTGCCTACCCAATGTTTGTACCACTTGCGTGCAACAAAATACCTGTTATTATTCAATATCAAAACACGAGATTGGCTTAAAAAACTTCATTCATAGTGTTCAGCTATTAAATGGTTCTGCATGCAGCACTACTCAGTGTTGGGCGGTGTTTTTTATTTCGACTTCGTTCATTGCTTTCTTTTTTGGGGGGGTCTGTGCATAAATACGCATGGATACACACAGCACACTCATGCAGGTCAAATACACGAGGCTTTTCGCAGATGTGTATTACTTAAGCACATACACATGCAAGTTAAAACCATCAAAATCGTTCGTTTCCTTATTTAAAACAACACTTAGAGAGCAAAAGGAAAGTTCAACTGAACTTCGTACCTTTGCATGACTTATGATCTATTTTTAAGAGTAGGAGGTTTTTTTCTTTTCCTACCAAAAGAAGAATTGACAGGTGCTTACCGTGGAATGCACTACTGGTGCATACTATGTCCAAGAGCTTTTTTTCCATCCCTGCAGGAAAGCTGGTGTCGGCATGCCGGTGTCTTGGAGCCTCACTTTGGTCAGGGCACAGGTCCTGAATAAGCACTAGACCCATTTCTTTAAAATAACAGCAGGGGTGGGGAGCCACTCTCCTCTCAAAAAGAAGGTTGTTTCCTAGCTCTTTGGGGGCCAAATGGAGAGTGAGCCCTGTCCCAGAGGGCGTCAGCAAACCGGTTTGGGGCAGGGTAGGTGGGAAAAACTGGACTAGGTGATCCTTGTGGGTCCCTTCCAACTCAGAATATTCTGTGATTCTGTGAATGTTTTTCATTTTCCACCCTGACACTCCAGGCTTTCATGTGGGCGAAGTGGACCGGAAAAATTGGACTAAATGATCCTTGTGGATCCCTTCCAACTCAGAATATTCTGTAGTTCTGTGAATGTTTTTCATTTTCTGCCCTGACACTCCAGGCTCTCATGTGGGCAGGAGCCCAGCTCAGCCTTTCGAGATGGGGTCTGAGGGCAGGTGACTGTCCTCCCTGCCAAGCTGTTGGCAGAGCATAGGCAGAGCATCCATCCATCCATCATCCATCCCCGCTGTTGGGCTCCCTGCCCACTCCCTGCCTCCCTGCCCACTCCCTGCCGCCTGCTCTCCTGCCCGCAGGCTGTCCATCCTGCAGGAGGGAGGGCCAGAGCCCTAGGGAGCCCCTTCAGAAACATGACAGGGAGAGAGCCATTCACACTGGGATGTCCAACAGGGTTTCCACGCAGCCTCTCCCCACTTGGGAAAGCTGTGCCGAAAGCATGAGACCTCCCCAGGTGTTTTGGCTTCAGAGTTGCCAAAGCCCAAAACCTCCTTGGGAAGTCACCTGAAGAGAAGAGAATGGAAAGCTCTTGGTATGGAGTTATGTATGCATGGTGATTTCAGATGCGGTGGTGTCACTTTTTGAGCAAGGAGCCAGCAGCGCTATGTTTCATAAAAAGCACATTCCGATTGTCTGTGAATGCCAGCATCTAAATAATTTGATAGGATATTGTCCAGTTGCTGTCCTCTGCCAAATTTTTTATACTCAATAAAAATACCTTCAGGTGTAATGGCACAAAGAGTTTACTACTACACATTATGAAAAACTACTCTTTGAGAACATGACTCCCAAGGTTTACAACAGGCAACATCCCCTTTGAATTCACATAAGTTGATCGTGTCTAAAGGCCCACAGGCTTTATATATTGTGTTCAAAGTCTTTGAAAGCTTCAGAGAAGTGAAAAACAAAAAGTATTTTAGAAAAAAAAGTCATCACTCAACCTTGCCTGGAACAAAGGTGTGGAAATACATTAATTTCACTGCCTACTTACATAGGAAACAAGCCTCACATATTGTGAGTCTCAGGAGAAAAATGGAAATGCTCAGAGCCCTTACAGGAAAAAGTGAGGAATTTGAAGATGTAACAGGCAAGGCACAGTACTAGGTGCTGGAGAGAGAACCTCTGAAGACATGTGTGTCTTAGAAGAGCCCTGGTGGGGCATCACTCACAGCAGCAGAGATAATATACCTAGTGGTTCTACCTTTTTTTTTTTTTTTTTTTAATCAGGTGTCAGTCAGTCCTAAACTGACAGCCACTGAAGTAACTCAACACTTTTTTCCCCCTCAAATTCACAGGAAAAAGGATAGGAATACTTTGAGATACTGTATGAACAGAAGTTAGTATGGAACACTTCTTTTCTTTGTGAAAATGTTCCCAGAGGACAAATTTCTCTACAATCCTGTTTCTTAATAAGTACCTTCATGCTTTTGGTAGAAATACTTGATAACAAAGTGTTTCTGTGCTGGAGAGAGCCCAAGAAGGCATAGTGAAATGAGAGGCAGTCCTAAGGAGTTGAAAACCAAGAATCTTGCAACTAGAGGCCTCAGGATGCCTCACAGAAAGGTACATGGATGATTACCACTAGACCCAGCATTGCTCTTGTTATCAAATGTAAGCTCAGGATTGATGGTGGGCTCTGAGAAGCCCTGTTTGCACCTACTGCTTCAGGCACAAATGACCAGGGGGACAAGACATTTAGAGTTCAGCTCACACCACCAGCAGAGGTCATGGTATTAGAAATAACCTACTTCCTACCACTGAACTGAGCAGCTTATGCTGCCATTGTTGCAGTCACTCCTTTCACGAAGCAGCCTCCTACATGGGATTTCTCAACAAAGACATTCCTACTTGAGGACATGAGAGTAGTAATTAAGAACATCAGAGTTTGATCACCCAGGTGGGGAAAGTCCCAGGGTCAGCATTTTTTTTTCTCCAAAGTGCTGGTTGTTGACAGCATGAGGTGGGTAAAAAGGTAAGAAAAAACAGGCATGCTGAGAGCTTGGAGCATGGGACGGAGGCACAGGGTGTCCAGAACAAGAGCAAAAAGAGGCAGGTTCAGCTGAGCGAAGAGGTGTCTGGAGAAAGAGGAGACAAAGCCTTGGGAACGGTGCCTACACCTGAAAGGATATGCCATGGATATTTACCCCTACCCCACTCCATGCTGACCTGGGTCAATGCTTTTATTTGGCTTCTTAAACAAAGCTCATCACTGCAGACATCCAATCCACATGGCTGACGAGCAGTGGCACTTACAATCAGACATGGACAATGCTTGGTGGAAATCATGGAGAGAGGGCATTCCTTGCCTAGTGAGAACAAGCACTTGAACACTGCTGGCTTTACATTTTTTTTCTTACATCTGTTTTCTTCTTAGATGCTGAGCAGCCTAAGGGCCAAAGAAGGAATTGAGATTCAACCTAAGGCACTAATAACATCATGAAGTGGAGGGTTTGTATCACATATGGATCTGGTCCAAGGACAGAGCTAATTCCACTGTCCTCCTCATGTGCAATTAAGGGAGAAGCAACTCCTACCATTACCTTCCTCCTACTGGTTTATCTTGCTGGCTTACCTTCAGGCAGATGCAAAAGAATGATTGTAAGTGTTTGATCATGGTATTGTAGGAAAGAAATAAGAGAGTTTTATCACAAGCAGGGGTTTCCATGGCTGTCTCATGCCGGGGCACTTGGGAGCCATTTCTTTAAAGGACTGGGGAACCGTTTTGTGGTCAGGGACTAGTGGACTGCTTGTGGTTCTGCTTGAAGTTGCTTATTGCTGCTGCCTACTTGCTGCTACATACAGCTCTGCTTGGGGTTGCCTATTTCTCTGCTTATAGTTCTGCCTGCTTACTGATACTTACTGTTACTTATTGTTCTGTTTGCTTACTATTACAGTGCAAAGGCGTAGGTGTTCGCACCACAAATTGCCTGAGCCAATACATAGTAAAGCTGGAACTTGACAATTATCTAAACAAACAGTGGCAAACTTTTGCAAAAGCGTGATTAAAAGTTAATTTCAATTCTTTTGAACTGACCTGCTTCAGCCAGCACTGAAATGATAGTGGGGAGAGGAAGCAGTCGTTAAAACAGTTAGGCCAGAATTTCCGTCTTAGAGGGCTGGTCCCACCCAGTGCTGAGCACCTTCTGAATTAATTTCTCCTCTTACTGATACTCAGCTGGTTTCGATAAACAAAACACTCTTACTGGTTACAGTTCTGGGAACTCCAACTGCTCTCAGATCTGTTTTGAATACTAATATAAAAACTCAATTCTGATGTCACATGCCACCTGTGCTGATGCTGAGAGATGCTTTGGATGTTGTTAGCATGAAACAGCGGGAAGTGTTAGCTAAGTGAAAATGAGATATGAGTGGGCAATCTCATGTTAGCAAGATAGATCAATGTCAGGCTGCAAAGAATGATTTAGAGAAAACAGAAAAAGGAGCAAAAGAGTAAATGTAATGGCCTGCCCCACATTCTAGTTTGGGCCATATTTGAACTCGCATTGGCATCAGTACATTACGCTGCTGACGTGCACACTGGAGGATGTTGTGAGCAAAATAAATTGCAATCTCCTCCAAGACAAAAGGATTTCAAAAGCCATGGATAGTTGGGTAAAGCAAAATACAACATGCAAACAATCAGTGAGAAGTGGGGTAGGACCCAGTAGCAGCTGCACACTCAGAGAGAGCAAGTGCTCGTGACACAAGGGCACTCGTGACACGAGGGCTGCTGGCTTGGAACACAGACAAGGGCTGTTTGGGTCTGAATGCTACCAAGTCCAAACCCAGAAGTCTCTTCAATCAAAGCAGAAGGAGATATCTTGCCTGTGATATCTTGACGTGTGCCAAGATGAAGCAGAGTTCCTAATGAACTCCACTGGAGGGACAGTTGGACAAAAGTTCCTGTGAGTGGGTATATGTCTCCTTTTTCATTTGTTATTTGCATGTTGAACTTACCCTGCAGTGACACTCTGCTTGTGGTCTGTGTGGATCTGGACATTTTATGAAGTTCCAACACCTGGCCTTTCCTTTGGAGGCCAGCTGAAAATTTTGTGAGGAATCAGTTGGTTACAGATTCTGTGTTTCCTGGTCCTTGCTTAATACTGGTGTGCCTCCTGCTTTGTGCATCTGTGCTATTTGCAAGTGCTCAGTTCCACCCATTATCTCTCCTCTGTGTGAGAAATAAAATTAGGCTTTCAGCATTTATTTCTAACTCTTCCCTAGCTGCATTTCTCTATATTCCTAAGGCAAATCCTGCACAGGAGCAACAGAGACCGACCTGTTCTTCAACAATTACTGCTAGCTCTAGGGGTGCTCTCTCTCTCTCCAAAGTTTTGAAAGCATTCAGGCCATGAGTTAGTTTAGGGCAATTTCACCGGAGAAAGAGAAGTAGACTTGGAAAACTCAAGGTTAAATTTCACTAGCTAATACTTTATTAGGCTTTCCATGGTTCTAATCCGTTTTGTATGAGATATGAGCAATTTACTCACAGAGAAGCTGCTTCGTTTGCTTCAGCAATCATTATTTAGGTACCTGTGTTGAAGTAGGCAACGTTTAAAATGGTCTGTGAAACATACACATAGAAACCAGAGAGGCCCTGAAGGTCCTGCTGAAAGTTTTGCTAGTTTTTCTAGGAGACAGTATTTACTATAAGAGATGTTAGTGTAAAACCAGAAACAAGCATGTAACAGGTTACGTTTAAAAAACAGAAGACATGAAGTTTCTGTAAGATGAGCAGTGGCATCAGTTAAGCTAGAGAGGTGCACATTTTGCAAATCTGTGATGTTTGAAAACTAGGCAACAGCCACAATTGAGCATCATATATCCTGGTAAGCTGTTTACCAGGTCAAGATGCAATTTTCCAGCAGGTTCAAGCTAGCACTTCTTAAAACTGCTTCTCATGTTATGATACAGGAGCAGTGCCAATAGCATGGTTGCAAAAAAAAAAATAAATTGTCATGGATACACTCAAACTGAAGTGAGGCAATTTTCATCAATGAAGTCCTCTGCCTGTCATTGTCTCATTCTTGTTAAACCAGATACATTCTGAGTCTCAGAATGACCATGGTTCTCTGCTAGAATGTTTACTTGGTTTTAGTAATGCAGTACACTGAATTTGTATCTTCTTGCTGTCTATCACACCTGCAGTTCTTCCTACAGTACCCTTCTTAAGACTGTTTAGAAAGACAATTAAACCCACTTTTATTTGGCCCTATCTTCATATAGTTAAACACTTACCTATGCTTTTCTTGCCAATTATTATCTCTGTTGTATAGTCTGCTGGATAAATAACTCCCAACACATTTCAGAGTATAAAATGTATGCTGAACTTTGTAAAAAAACCCCTAAACACTAGCATTGTTTTACTGACTTTATATACAAATTCTGCATGAGACACCTTCAGGTATCATGCCTATGCTGACAGAACAAGTACCAGAGAAGATGCTGGAAGACATCTTCAAAGACCATATAGCCCAGTCCTTCTACCGCAGGCAGGCACACCTTCCACTAGACCAGGTTGATCAAAGCTCCGTCCCACCTGACTTTGAACACTTGCAAAGATATTTACAACTTCTCTGAGCAGTCTGTTCCAGAGTCTCACCACCTCCATCGTGAAAAAATTATTACATCCAATATAAATATACCCCCCTTCAGTTTAAAACTGTTGCCCCTTGTCCTGTCACTACAGGATGTGGTGAAATATCTCCCTCCATCTTTCTTATAAGCTCCCTTAAAGTCCTGAAAGGCCACTGTAAGGTCTCCCCAGAGCCTTCTCCTCTCCAGGCTGAACAACCCCAACACTCTCAGCCTGTCCTCATAAGAGAGGTGCTCCAGTCCTCTGACTATCTTAGTGGCCCTCACTGGACTTGCTCCAACAGCTTTCTTAGAGGGAGGACACCAGAACTGTTTGCAGCACTCCAGGTGGGAGTGCTCACCAGAGGGGAGTAGAGGGGCAGAATCACCTCCCTTGACCTGCTGGCCACGCTGCTTTTGATGCAGCCCAGGATGCAGTTGGACTTCTGGGCTGTGAGTGCACATTGCTGACCCATGTTCAATATTTTCATCCACCAGCGCCCCCAAGTCCATCTCCACAGGGCTAGTCTCAATCCCCCTTGCCCCATCTCAAATGCAGCACCTTCCACTTGGCCTTGTTGACCTTCCTGAAACTTGTACTGGGGTGGGGCCCACTCCTCAAGCCCGTCAAGGTCCCTCTGGATGGTATCCCTTCCCTATGGTGAATCAATTGCACCACTCACCTTGGTGTCTCCCACACACTCAATCCCACTACCTTATTTCACTGCTGAAGATACTACACAGTATTGGTCCCACACCTTTGAGGGACGTCACTCGTTACTGGTTTCCACTTGGACATGGAGCTACTGACTGTAACTCTTTGGACACAGTCATCCTTACCTAGTGTTGTTATCTAGCCTTGCATAGGAAGAATTTATAACAGAAATGTGTAACAAAACTCACTACCTATGGACCTGCTCTGTGCCACTGTCCAGTGACAGTAAGTACCCAATATATATTAAAAAAAAAAATCAACACAACAATTATCTTTATATGTCACTACCAAACATAAAAAGAGAAACCCAAGGGGGACTGAAAATGGACACCAATAAACAATTTTCTCTTCGAACAACCAAACATGAACTTCCTGGCTCCAATTTATTTCACTGTAAGTGCCTAGGGGACAAAGATAAAAATAGAAATAATTTTTAAGGCCAGACACCTGATTTGGCTTAGTGAAAGGCAGTGAAATGTATATTCAAGCTCTGTCTCCTGCAACCCAAGTTCTTAAAAACACCAGGAAATACAGAAAATTGGTTAAGCCACTGTTGCCAGTATCTGAAAAGCACTTGTACTGGTTTTGCTAGGCAAAGTATGTTCAAATCTAAAGGCTTTCACAGCAGGAGACTGGGCGTCTAACAAAACAAGACTATCACGGTAAAATGCTTATGTACCTTCTTTCTTCTATTTTCCTTTGGATTAATTTGGGGTTTTTTTACATTACCATGAGAATCCTTACCTTTCACTTTTCTGATATCTTCCTTGGTTGCCTTGCATTCTAATCCACTTCTGTCTCATGAAGCCCTGTTGTTCAGGAACTTAGAACCTAAAGTTCTGAGCAGCACAGTGTTTTCTAAAAAGTGGTCTTTCTAAAAGCAGTGCTTATAAGGTATCACCACCAACCTGTTCCATGAATGGCAAAAGTCATTGTGAGATAAACAAAATTCATAGACTAATGACTAGAAGTAAATAAACAAACCCCAACTTGCACACAGCTTGGAGAAGCATTTAATTTATTTACTAGACAAGAAGCAGCAGGTTATTTTATTAAAGTAAAATTGTATTTAAAAAATTGAAATGCATACATTTAAAGTACTGGAGCACATTAATCACTTAATACAGAAACTAAATTTGGAGTTGTTCAGTGAAGCAGAAAATGGCCAGCATAGTGGGACACTGGCACCAAAGTACTTTTATGTACAGTTCTGTAAGTCACATAAGTACATCTTTAGGCACAAATCTGGCTTAGGCATCGCCTCAATTTTTTCAACGAGAACATTAATTAATTACACAACTGCTGCTGTGACAGAACCACCACAATTATTAAATCATATCTTCTAGCACACAAACAAATACACTTCTTTAAAAAGAAATAAACAGAATTAAAAATAAGGATAAAGTATAAAAATAGCATAATTTTTATTTGATATGGTTTGCTCAGTTTTTCTGCTATGTTTCAGAAGTGAATTATAATCACTTGCCATATTTAAGGAAAAGATGGGAGGTAGAAACAGCAACACAAATAGCCTATCTGTGAATCTGCTTTATTTTTTTACCTTATTTTACGAAACTGCAACAAGAGTATTACCTAGACTTTAATTTTTACCATCAATTAAAAGGTACCACTGAATAGAGCATACTGACTTTTGTTCTTCAACCACTGCCTGATCCAGCTTGACAGTAAAGCTATTTCTAGTTGAAAACATCATCATGGCTAGGCTTCATGAACGAAGATTTAGGAAGGCTCTATCCACGCTTGTTACAAGAGTTGAAAACATACTCAAAAATAGCTAATTTTAACCATCTTATACATTATCAAACTGATAAAGATTTTAACAGTGGTCTTATATATTATCACTGGTTAACATCTAGTCTGTTCTTTTATGCTTGTAACAATTTTTGGAGATATTATAACCTCTGGAAGTTCACAAGTGATCCATTCTTCCTTGTAAGCACTCCAAGATTCATCCAGGTTGTTACTGCTTTGGCAGGATGACCGAACACTGCACTGTTGTCTGAAACACAAAGTCACAGTAGATGAATGCTGCTTCTGCCAGTGCAGGGAGAATTACTTTTCAATGTAAAGGTAGACTACATTGCTTCCATTTGGATTACAAATAGGTGTAACTCCTTACCTGTGCATAGTTATCTCCAACTTCTTCTAAACCACAGAATTTAAAAGAATTACAAGAGGGGCATACCCACACATGGAGCTGTCACTACAACTTTTGAAAACCTATATGACACGCTGATTGGTATTGAGAAAAACAACCATATTGCAGAAACACTAAATTATGGACTTTGGGCTCACACGATACAAATGAAAAATTGTGCAGCTTGCTTTTCTTCACTTCTATGTGATTTTTCATCAGTTTGAAAGTACAGCCATTCAGAAAAGAAATCTTTCTCTAAAGGTGCACTCACTGGGAGTGAATGCAATCAATACTCATGTTATGTAGGGAGAGGCAAGTTTGTCATTAGCCACATTCAATGGCAGGACCTGAGAAACACTTCAATCTCAGCTTTTGTGAGAGGTCCTTATCCTGCCAGTATCACTGCATGTGCAGACCAGTGCAACTACAGTTGAAGAGAAGCCTTGATGAATTTTTCCCCTCTGCCTTATTCACCTGAGCCAGTTTACTCTGGTCACATAAGTACATTCACTGATTTCACTGAGATATTTTTTGAGGAAGAAAATTATTCAGAAATATTTACAAGATTACAGTTCTACATGACTACCTTAGGAACATCAGATTCAGCTTGTGACAGAGCAGAAAAAATAACTGAAAAATATTAAGATTTATGCCCTTCAACCTACCAAACATAAATGCCCAAGTGAGTCAATGATGAAGTATGTCAAAACATATACATACGGTATCTACAGATACCTTACCCTACCTAAACTATTCCACAGTATTGACTTACCACAACTCTCAAAATACAGCATTATGCCTTGTATCAAAGGTCTGCCAAATACCATTTCACAAAGGCTAGTACAGAAGTTCAAAAATGGCAGGTAGCATCAGCAGGTTTCCTCACAGGGACAAGAAATTTACCTGAGAAGCACTCACAAAAGCTCTGACACCTTACCACAAGCTGATTTGCTTGCAACCACACTGTAAGAAAAATCAGTTTCCACAGGACATCCCTTTTTTCATTTTAATCAGATTCTCTCCTGATCCTTATGGTGTTGAACGTTATTGTAAGAAAGGTACAGAGCTCAATTCCCAGTGATTATGAGCTAAAATTCTTTTCAATAGGACAATTTTTTCCTCTCTAACCAATACTTTTCCTAGCAAAGACAAAAAGGAATCTACTATATCAGTCCCCATTTGAAACTGTCTGCTGTCACCAATTAATTTACTGTCTTCAGCAGTGAGACTATGTTTTACATGATAAGCTTTTGGTATCAATGCAGTGGGTTAAGTTCTTGTTGCCTTTGGTATCTCTTCCAAGTGTCATCTATAGACAAACTTTGGTTTTATTGAAAGAATTCCTAACATGCCTGCTCTTGCTTTTCTATTCCTTCTTTGTAGCTTGTCCCTGCTTCCAACCCTTGAATCCTGCGTTTTCACATAGAGCTCTGTTTCCTGTTCAGTCAATTCACTTTCCTGACTGATCTTTCTTTGGATCAGTCCTGTACTTGGAGAATGCTGCCCTTAAGGACCTGCCTAATTTCTGGAGCTCCTTGTCTCTTCAGAGCTGCCTTCCATGAGACAATACCTACAACTTCATTGGTTAAAACAAAGTACGCTTAACTGAACTCCAGCACCTGTACTCTGCTAACTGCCTTTCTTGCTCCCCATAGGATGTCCAACGCCACTATTTCATGAACATTACAGCAACAACTGCCAGTAATTATCACCTCACTACACAACTATTCTCTGTGAGCAGCATATCAAGCTGTATATCACCCATGACTGACACATCCAATCCAGAAATTTCCCTGATACCAGCCAGAAATCACTTGGACCACTGTGATCACCAGCATGATCTGTGTTTCTTCATCCATGACATAAATATCATGTGGTAGTATTCTGTTCTGAAAGAGTAAGGGCTTTAACCTGAGACTGGAGAATGACTTCTTTACAGCAAGAGCCAGGAAATATTGTTCTAAAGACATCTTAAGCAGTAAGAAAATGAGTAACTTTCAAATTATGCCTAAACTCACTGGCATATCGCAGACGAAAAGACACATGAAAGAGAAGGGACCTTTAGCAGAAAAACAGCCCTTGGAGATTTTGCCCAACACTGCAGTCTTTCCTAAAGACTACTGTGAGATTCAGAGGTCACACCAATGCATGTGTGTAAGGAGAGAGAGAAATGCAGATGGGTAAAGAGACTGGCAGCATAATTTCTCCTGCCTGGTGAAGTTCCTTCAGTCATAGCAGTCAGATTACAGAGCTTGGAAAGGAAAAGCTCTTGCGTCCATGCAGAGCTTTATCATTTTACATGCTTCCTCAACACTAGAAACAGACATTGGCAAATGCCCACTTGAGATACCCAGCTGCATCTTGGATATGCAGATGGGTATCTATACTGTCAGTGACAGTAGTGTACCAGCTGCAGTCTTATTCAGTTTGCCCCTTGTCTGTGTTCCTTAACACATTACCACAGGGCATGCAAGAGGTGCTGCCTTCAAGCTCTAAGAAAAGGTACCTCTGGAACAGATCAGTTAAAAAAACCTCACCATGTGACCTTCAAAACTCCCAGTGTAAAATATACAGAAGTACACTACAAGAGAATAGTTTTTTAAACTCTTTATGGTTCACCTACACATTTGTACAGAACCACATACGTATATTTCTCTCTTTGCTGCATTGCAAAATTGCCTCTCTAATTCATTAACCCAGAAGCCTAGGATCAATCCATCATCTACTTTACCATCATTTCAGTCCCCAAAAAAGAAAGATTTTTAGCCTTTTCTGATTTTCCTACGTAAAATCAGAATAAGCCTCCAAAGCCTCTGGAGCTTTAGAATTTTGTCACTTTTCCAGACTACTTGGTTGTGTTAAATCATAAACAGTCGCGACTCCTACTCTCTTGACAGAAAATTTCAATCCCCACTGCCAATACCTACTTTCTGTTTCCAGTTCTTCAAATGCCTTCAGATCAACTCCCTTTCTCAGTATACTATCACTCAAACCAAGCCACTATCTGCAAAGGCAAAAAAACCATAAAAATTGTCAATCTCAAGTGAAACTACCTCATTATTCATCATTGATAACGAGGCAGCACTAGATGTTTAAGAGAAAAAAGGTTTAAGAAGCTACATTAGGATGGAGTGACCCTTCCTCTGGTGCTTCATATTTTCTTCCCTTGGCAAATAGTACTTCAGGGACTGAGCTGGAAGAAACACTTCACAATGAACTGAAAGAAGGGCTGGTGTTCATTAAAGGGGAATCCCACACACATAGTGACAGCTCTCTTTCACTTCTGATGAAGATTCAAGACAATCATGCAAAGGAATGCAAGAGGACACTGCTCACTGAAGTACACCTGCCAGAAATGGAGGCAGATCCCTCAGTACTTTCACAGCATTATATAACTGGGAACCATTTCCTTGCATGTCAGTATGAAAAAGAAGCTAAGGAATACCTAGCATATGTGTTAGACTATTTGTTCAAACTCTGAGTTTTGCTGTATAGCTAGGTATCTCTATTAAAAAGAGCAGCCCCATCCTCTGAAAATGTTTTCTGTGGATTAGAGAGGAGAAGGAATACTGATTCAGTTGCTTCCCTTAGCCATACATGACACAACTTTCTAAAGAATGCAGAGGGGAAAGGGAAAAAGTCAGTCACCTCTCCCAAATATACAGAGGGGACATTAAAATAACTGGTTCAGATAACGAGGTGAGGAAGAATCATAATTCAGGCACTCCCAATAAAAAGTAGGTTTTTCAGTGAAGAATCAACAAAACACTAATTTCAAGGATTTGTGCTGGACTTCCATGAACCTGACCTGGTCATGTATGCTCAAAAGTGTCTGAGGTGAATTTTGCTTCATATGTCTTTCCTTTAGGACACTGACTAAATTAGAGATGAGAGTCAGTGACAAGAGAACCATGCTGTAAACAAACCCCAAAATTTGATTCCTATCAGAAATCATGGAAGATTTTTACAGCACATGCAGTTCTGCTGATTATCGAATTTCAGGGACACACTTTCAGGTATGTGAAGACATGACTTATGCCTGTGTTCATCTTTCTTACCCATTCAAATTTCAGTCAACACAGTGATTTTTGGAAAAGAGGAAGAAAGAACCTAACAGAGGGAGGTGTTATCAGACTGGATTCTCTCAGAAGTTTCCTCAGTAGGCTTCCTCCTTTACAGACAGCTGCTGCTTCCAGCAAGAGAGATCCTTGTGGCCCACTTCTGTCTGCTCTCTTTCACATTCCAATTACCTTTCCCTACCTCCCATACCACCTCAATATAATCCTCAGTTATGCTCACACTACAAGCTCTTGTACTCTTGGAAGTAGCTATGCATCAAAAAACGCTTGTTGAGAAGTTGGATAGACATCCAAACCATTTAAACATTGCTTTTTCCCTTTTTGCTACAGCCACATATGAATCTCAAGCATGCTTGTGAAACAGAGGAAATACAGAATACGTAAGTAAACCTTGTCTAAGAAAAATTCTGCCTAAAAATTCCCTTGCCAATATGTTTTGAAATGTTTTTCTTTGTCGTTTTTCTTTTTCCTGCACTGTGGATTTGAAACCTGTAGGAGAACACACTTCCAAATAATTTCAAACTGGTTATTACCCATATCTTGTAACAGACAATGCTTTTAGTTTGGTTCAGTCTTTTCCACCTGACTCTCCATTGTGCTAAGATCAGGTTTTTCATTTGGATACTCACATATATCTGTATCTTACTCGTGCTATGAAGGATAACACTTCATCAACCATATATAGCTAACCATTTTTTTTAACCTTTTGTAAAACTTCTTGTAAAACTGAAGCTAGATCTTTGCAATAAAGCTTGCAAGAATCTTGTAAAATGTTTGTCCATCTTGGATGGATTTGGTTTCTTGAAGCATCTACTCTGAAACATTGTGATTTAAGCAGAAACACTCTATACCATACACCTGTGTTATGTATTTACATGGATACACTGTTTCTTGTACTCATCAGCCTCATGAGTGTACTTACTTTCAGGGTGTGCAGGGTGTTGGTCCACTCCATCGAACCTATCTGAGGTATAGCAGTAAGGAGTATGCTAGTAGCCTTATTTGCATTTCCTTTCAGCGTCTTTAAAACTTTATCCACTGAAACCTAGAAATACAATAAAACTGAATGATGTCTCTCAATTTTGATGGCACACGTTTTTAACAACCAAATATAACTCATAAGTATAAAGGTGAAGCCTTACAATGTCTTTTTAGACAGTAAGAAAACCTTTCCTCTGTGTGTGTATGGTGTATATTTGTGTATTGTACACAAACAGGAGAACTAAGGCATATGTGCTGTTTTGCACAGAGTTGCAAAAGAAAAAACACCAGATCAAATACAAGATGAGCTTCATACTCAAAGACCATCTGATTCAGATAAGAGGAAACAAAATGTTTGCTAGTATTGAGGCGAGTTTGTGAAAACGAAAGAGAGCAATGACTGACTCTGTTCTTACTTTCACAATCATATATCACGAATACCTCAGGGATACTGATGTAGGCAAGAACAGATTTAGTTCAATATGTCATCTCTTACCAAAACCACATTCTCATTCAAATCCCTGATGACAAGACCAGAGGAAAGAAGTTTCACTCACTGCTTCTTCGTGTTCCTTCCAGCAGTCATAATCTGTTGCCATGGCAATACTAGCATAACTCATTCCAGCTTCCTTTGCAAGAATCACTTCAGGCACTGTGGTCATGTTGATAACATCAGCTCCCCAGCTGCGAAACATACAGCTTTCTGCTCGAGAACTGAAACGTGGGCCTTCGATTGTGACCACTGTCCCCTTGGAATGACACTGGAGCCCCAGCTTCTTGGCAGTCTCAATAAGAACCTGCAAAACATGCCAACATCACGAAAAGGAAATAATTCCCTTCCTGCAGTGCTTTTGCATCCCCTCAAAAAGCTTATATAGAAAAGAAGTTAGCTTTATGCAAAGCAGTCAAACTTCACATGGCTACAGCTGTTCAAAACCAAGGATCAGTTTAGTTTTCCCCACCCAACAAGAGAAATTAACAGTCCGACCAACAGAAACGAACTTGCACTCATTTGATTTTGTTGGTATCAGCTGGATTACTGCCTTCAGTGCAGACTAAGAAGACTGGAAGATAGGATTTTTTTGCATATTTAGACTGTGCTTACACTGCAAACAGAATGGCGGAAGTGGTCCACTGAGCACTACATTATCACATGGCGGAGTTGAGCTACTGAGAACAGTAACAGAAAATTTATGTTTTGAAGAGTTATGGTCAATGGGTCATTGTGCACGTGGAGACCAGTGATGAGTTGTGTCCCTCAGGGGTCGGTACTGGAGCTGATACAGTTCAACATCTTTGTCAGTGACACAGACAGTGGGATCGAGGGCACCCTCAGCAAGTTCACTGACACACCAAGCTGTGTGGTGCAGTTGACAAAGTGGAGGGAAGGGATGCCATCCAGAGGGACTTTGACACACTTGAGAGGTGGGCAAATGCAAACCTGAAGTTCAACAAGACTGAGTGCAAGGTGCTGCATCTGCGTTTGGGCAGTCCCAGACACAGGTACAGGCTGGACAGAGAAGTGACTGAGAGCAGCCCTGTGAGAAGGACTTGGGGGTGATGGCTGATGAAAAACTCAACATGACCCAGAGATGTGCACTGGCAGCCCAGAAAGTCAGTGGAATCCTGGGCTGCACCAAAAGGAGCGTGGCCAGCTGGTCGAGGGAGAGGATTCTACCCCTCCGCTCAGCTCTTGTGAGACCCCACCTGGAGTACTGCAAACAGTTCTGGGTGTCCCCAAGACAAGAAGGACATGGGACTGTTGGAGCAAGTCCAGAGAAGTGCCACAAAGTTGATAAGAGGACTGGAGGACCTCCCCTATGAAGACAGGCTGAGAAAGTTGGGGCTGTTCAGCCTGAAGAAGAGAAGGTTGCATGGAGACCTAACAGCAACCTTCCAGTATCTGGAGGGGCCTACAGGGAAGCCAGAGAGGGACCCTTTGTCAGGAACTGTAGTGATAAGACAAGGAGTAATGGGCACAAATTGAAAGAGGGGAAATTTAGGTTACATATTAAGAAGAAACCTTTCACTATGAGGGTGGTGAGACACTGAACAGGTTACCCAGGGAGGTTGTGGATGTCCCAACCTGGCAGTATTCAAAGCCAGGTTGGAAAAGGCCCTGAGCAACCTGGTCTAGTGGGAGATATCACTGCCCATGGGAGGGGAGATGGAACTAGATGATGTTTAAGGTTCATTCCAACCTCTTAACATTCTATGATTAACTCTGTGCTGTAAGTTAATCTAATATTAATCACACCTAATATTTTGGTTTATTGCTGATGCTAATTTTGAATTTATGTTTAACTGAATGCCAATTATTACATATTGTTAATAAATCAATAGACAACTTAAATTGTGACTTGACTTAAACCACGGTTGAGCAGTACTTTCCCAAAATACTTTACAAAGTTCCAATTTTACTGCCTATAAGATGTTGCATTGAGCCTCAGTTTCTGAAAGCACTAATAACCAAGGCAACTCTGTGGTATTCAAAACTTTACAGTCGGAAGAAAAGATAAACTCAGTTCAGATGCTTATTTAATTTACAGTGTATAAACCAACTAAACCAGAGTATTTTAATGTATTTGCAAAAATGCAATATAATATAAAGTTTTCAGATGTTTTGATGTAAAATTCCTTAAACAGACTGTTACATTCACAGTTCGGACTTTATTATTATTGTGTTTATCTACGAAATTCCCCTGCATTGGGCTGAAATTATTCCAACTATTTTCAGGGATAGTTTCATAGAAAAAGTTTAAGTCACTTTCATCTGGTATTTCAAATGAAGTAAAAATATTCCTTCTCAGCCTCACAAAGAGTTCAAAACCGCATGTCCTTTAAAACATCCGTTAGACTGATCAGAATGCACAGGCTAATGAGATTATGATCACATGTGAGACTGGGAAGTACCTAAATGTTTTTTCTCTGTTTGAAAAGGTGCGTTTCTCTGCTGGCTTTTCAAAAACTGTAATACCTAAATAAAATCGTCTCTAGCTATTTAACAGCTGAAAGAAAACTAGTTTAGGTGTTTGTCTCCTGCAAGCCCAGGAAATGCCTTATGCATGAGTACTTACTTTTTTTTTAAAGTGAGAGACAGTGTGAAGTGCTGTCAATCACTTCAGAAATAACACTGTTTTCAATCAATTTCTTAATAAACTCCTTGTATCTGTTGTGACATGACACCATGCTCACAGTTAGAAAGCAACTCTATGCCAACAAACCTTTGGTAAGAGCATGTGACCAGATTCCTTTTTGCAAGAAAAATGTAAAGTGTATAATTTGCAGCTCAATAGAAGAAGGTCAAACGCATGCATATGTTTAATATGCAGCGGTTTGTTTCCTCATGAGACTTGAAATATCTTTAGTTCATTGTAAAACATCTTAATTCCCAGTGTGGACTTGCTGGTGGCTATTTCTAAACCACAATTAACAAAAATAGCCCATAAGGACATTGAAGTGAATTGGTGACAAAAGCAGAATAGATCAGTAGTACAGACGTTTGTATGTTCTCTGGGTATAGATTGTGCCACCTTCACAACTGAGCTTTGTCTTGCTTGCAGAGAGCAAGTCTGTTAGATTGATATGACTGATTTTGTAAGTACTCCTGTTCCCCTGAAGAACATACCTCCTTGCAAGCTTCTGATCAGAGCATGATCAGAACATGAAGTTCAACCTTCACCTTCCTTTTTCCTCAACTCTAAGAATACACTAAGGTGACATATTTAATTACAGATACAGCCCTCCCAGAAGCTTATAAAGGCACTGAAAAACAGAGAAGTGTTTCACACTCCCAAGTCTAAGTGGTTATGAACCCTGAAAATCCCAAGTCTAAGTGGTTATGAACCCTGAAAATCCTGAAGTGACAAAACTGAAAGCAAAAGTTAAGAATAAAAGGTTACTGCAATTTGGCTTGTTTTCACGTTTAACATCCTAAGCCTTCACTCTCCACCATCACGCAGCTCTACAATGCACAAACCTACAAATGCTATACTGTAATTTCTGTGAATGCTAAAGTACTATTTATTTAAATATTTGTATTAAGTATGTAGAGTGCCTCTACCACAGGTGCAGCTTTATTCAGAACAAAATGGAACCAATTCCTAATCCTAACTGCTTTGTTTACTTCATTGCTCTCTTGGCCAGTTACCTGATAAATAAAGATCTTTTGTCCATTTATTAAGACTCTGGGGAAATCTAGGTTGCCAACTGACAGCTTCTGGATACTTCCCTTAGAAAGACACATACAAGATCTTTTACTTCCCATGCCTTCCAAATGTTACATTTGTCCTTAATATCACGACATATTGGAGAAACAGGACAAAAAGGTGCATATTGTGACTATATTCTAAGAACTCACAATTAGACTAATATATCACAAAAAAGCGCCATAAAAATAACATTTCTAAATACTATTACAAAATGCACTAACCTCTCTGGTTTTGGTGCAGAATGGCTCTGCCATCGGAATGTGACATACTCCTGGAAGACTGGAATGTTGACCATCATATAAAGTACAATGTCTTTTAGTTGTCCTAGAAAAGCAGTAACATGCTTAGAGAGAAGAACGGAAATAAAACAAAAGAGAAAGCAAGAAATTTCTACAAATCAAAAACCACAGCATCCCTGAGAGGTGGGTGGAAAAATCAGGATGATCTTAATGATCACCTGTAATCCTGTTTTGCCTCTGTTCAAACCCTCAGAATTGAGGACTATAAAAGTGTTACTCCAGGAGTGCATTATCAAATAATTACAGAAAATCTTTTGTTAACAGGATGCTGAAATGCTTATTTGTTCCTCAGCATTTTCACAACGTTCCTCAGCTATGTTCACCACATTATGTTGCAATTCTACCCAAAAACAGTCAGCTAATTTAATAGTGAGGCATGTAACCTCCAAAAAAAAGAGCACAGTAAGCTTTCAAGAAGGCAAGAAATAAAGTCTGAATTACCACAAGGCTAGTCAAAATAGAACTTGTTCATATCATTGCATTCTTACATTGAAAGGATGAGAATTTATAAGAACAGCTTCCTGCACAAAAGAGGTCTGAATTCAACTAGAAAAATTTGGCAACAGGTTGTCTTCTTGTTCTCAGAAAGATTATGCCCATCCAGCACTGGCAGCTTCCAGTAGGAGAATCCTCTTTCTCTTTTCTTTCAATTGTGAAATTGTTTCCTTGCATGCAAATGGCCAAACATGCTGCAGAAATTACCATCCAGCATTTTGGAACACACAGAACTGTTGCCCAATATCACTTTACCTTCAAATGCACCACCTCAAGCTAACTCAGCCAATTGGATGGCACAAACCCTCTGGAACAAAACTCTTTGAGACATTCCCTTCTTCCTTGCGGTGTGTTACATATTGTACTTTACAGGAGAAAATTAAGACAACAGCCAAATTCAACCCACAGTTAAAATACAAAACATCTACTGCTAATACTGTTTACAACAGCCCCCCATACAAGTTAGCAAATATTTTTAAAAAAAGGTTTAAAACACAAGTTATATGTTAAAGTAGGTTTGGGAAAAAACAAACAAACAAACAAACAAAACAATAGGGTAGCCTTAAAAATGAGATTATAAAATAGCAAAGAGATCAACAAATTAAAAACATATGTAAAATGGGATACACTGTTAAAATCAGTGGAAACATTGATAATATTTTTTTTCTTTACAGGATACTGAAAAGGTGCAAATAGAATGTATCTGATTTTTCACACTTTTCTGTAGTGTCTGTTAATAAACTATTTAGAGTTGGAGGAAATGGTGAAAGCCGTAATCCACCTCCTGCATTATGGTATTTCAGACATTGTAAATATTAATATTGGACTTTCAGATACTCTGCTCCTTGAAGAGAATGGTCACATCTCTACGTGGCCTATAAGGAAACCCTACTATGTTTAGCACCATACGTACAAACTGCATGGAAATGAGTAACAACAGTAAGACCTATAATTGCTCTGAGCAATGGACCACATCTGTTTGCACTTAAGAGTGTGACAATTCCTCCTCTGCGTTGAAGGCTGCAACTCTGCAAAGGCCACAGCTGTTTCATATGGGCCAGCTGATGTGTCCGTAAGTTGCCAGGCTATGATAAGAATAAAGGCGGATTTGATCCTATTTCTGACTCTTGCTATGTATGAAATAAGGGCTGGCAGAGAGGAAAGCCTTTTAGCCTCTCATCCTTTGCCCAGCCCTCCTACTCAAGTCAAGGCTTGACCATCTCGATCTGTCCAACTCATCTGTCTGCAAGGTACAGGGCAGCAGCACATAATTTTAACTGCTGGAATACCATTCCCCTGCATCTCTTGCAGAAAAAATGAAGGTCACAGAATCACAGATCCTTTCCTTGCCTTGCTCTCACAGAGAGACCAAGAGCAAAAACAAATGATAGTACTTGCCTCTCATTATAGATGTTTGAAGACACCTCCATGTACCCTGAGTGACTCTTTAGGGAGCCAGCAGGAAACAAGAAATAAGGAACTCAACAGCCAATCTTCAAGGACAATCTGCTCCTTAGATCTCACAGTTTTAAGTACGGAAAAGTTTGCATGCCCTCTGTCAGAAGAAGGGCTACTTAACAACAAAGCACAATTGAATATTATACAACTGCCTGATTACTCACAATTAAACAGGAATAAGTCACCATGTGCCTGCCTAGAAATCAGTCATGATACTCATAGTAAAGTGCACAATCCAGAAGGATGAAGCGTAGCACAAAGGGAGAGTACAGAGATACCCCTAGTGGGGGAAATCAGAAGCAGCACCAGAAGACACTGGATTGATAACCTCAAACAAGCTGCTAAGAGATGGTGCTGCATTGCTTCTGCTGGTCATCTGACCTGTGCATAGGGCTCTGTGGAGAATGCCTACTGGAGGGTCATGCTGCCTCAGTGCCAAACAGGCCTGGGAGGAGAAAAAGGAATTCTTTCCCTGGGAAAGGGGCACCTATGTTTTTAAGCACAATTGTTTGAGTACCAAGCTCAAGAAAACACTGGTACTCTTAGTGCAAGCAAACCCTTGCACTATTACAGTTTTGCCATGCCTTCTTCACCCTTACCACTTTTTGAAATTCAAAGCTGCACATACTGCAATTTTGAAGATGTTCCCAGTTTCTGTTCCCCACCCTGCAGCAACATTTACACCTTTAAGCAGACAGTAAGGTGGCTTTTGCTCCTTCATTTTGGTTTTGTAACAGTAATACAAGATTTTCTGGCAATTCTGACTATGACTGATTCTAGGAAGCAAATCCAACTCAAATAAATGAATAAACCAATCATTTCCATCTGTGACAAACAGCCCTCTATCACTTGTATCATCACCCTCCTCCTTCTTCCAGTAGTGTTGAATTATCAAACTATTAATTAAAGAACACAATGTAAACTCCCACCAGCATTGGCAGTATAAAAATTAGTCTCAGTATGCTCTGTGTCTTCAGGGACACGGGAAGAAAACTCTCCCTCAAAAAAATTTAGAGTGTAACAATACTGAATAATTGCAATTGTGTATGTGACACAGAGAATTGAAACAATAAAATTGGCAGCTGTTACAGAATTTCCTTTACAAAGCTATTTTCTGCATCTCCCCGAGTTCAGTCATTCAAGTTAGTCTTACTCTTCTTTGCCTCACAAATGTCAGCAAATATTAGAATTCAAAAGCCCCTAATCAGTCTGATGTAGTCAGTTGACTAACAATGTGGTAATTAACTAAGCGGAGCCAAAGGTATAAAAAATTTTTGGGTTTTTTTTTTTTAAGTACTTGTTACAAAAAGAAAACAACTGTTGAAGTTCATAGTATCACCTGTGGTTATTTTTGGATTTGGAAGTAGGGAGAACACAAAGCATTTTTGTATTTATTTAACAAAAGGGATCTTTTATTGTTTAAATACACACAATTATAAGCACAAAGAAAGCAGAGACAGAATATCTAGTGTGCCCATGCTCCTCTTGCACTGTGGAGCCTAAGACTGGATACAATACTCCAGATGTGGCTCACCAACGTGGAGTAAAAGGGAAGAAGAATCAACTTCCCAGACTTGCTGGCAACACCCCAACTATTTGCCTCTTTTGAAATACTGACGGTGCTGGTGATCTTTAAATGTAACTTTATTTCCCCCCCAGCTTCACTTGAATTTTTTTAAACATCAGATTATCATGGAGGGTTAGACTGTCTGGAGTACACAGACTTTGGAAAAAAGTGTCTTGCTTATGATTCTTAGCAAATAAAAAATGCAAGCATCTATCCTCCTTTTAAAACAACCTCTTTTGTTACTGTGTTGCATTTACCTCTCTTCTGCAAACCTCATCATTGCTGCAAATATTTTCCTACTATGCTTTTTTATCCCTCTCGATCTCACTTCAGATTCTTCATAAAATTTGAGTGGCCTGTGCTCTTACCCATGTATCTTCCCCACATCTGAGAATAGGAGATTTCTTCTGAAGAACACTCTTCCCATGGAGCTATACTTTAGTTCATTCATGGCCATTCTTGAAAGCCCGGTACTTCTATGCCTGTTAGAACTGAACTTTTTGTAATCTCATTCCTATTTCCTATCATATCTTCTAGCATGAATCTCATTCTTTGACAGAAGAACTGAGGCTATCACCTCATTTCACAAAAACCTGAGTTAACACGGACACGTTATTATAAGACCTAACCCCACATTTACCTCCCTGTTACTCACCTGTCTATGAACTGGTCAATTATGACAAGATCACCAGGTTGTATTTCCTCTCGTAAGGAACCACAGGCAGTAGTCACTAATACATGGGAACAATTTTCTTCTTTCAAAGCCCAGATATTGGCACGGTAGTTGACGTTTGATGGCATAACTGTATGATGCCTTCCATGCCTGCAAAGGTACATGTTGCAAGAGGGTAAAATAAGTCAGACTGAAATTGCCTTCCTTCTGCAGGATAAAGAGAATTCCAGGAAACATATTTTCCCTAACAATACTGGAAGCGGAATTGATCATTTCAGCTACTTCCAGTGTAGCTTGTTTTCCTAAACATCCTAAGGTCTTCTCAGCATTCAATTTAGAAACAGTGGTGAAATTTTCTTCTTAAACGCAAAAATTTTTAAGTTCAAGACTGTAATGAAAAGAATCTTAAAAATACAATCCAAATATATTTCAGCAGATTCAAGAGTAAAATAAGCACTTTCCTCTGAATTTTCTAAGTCAGTTCCACAGATTCCAAAACTCTTTCCATACACTACAAGAAATTTCTAAGATTTATATACACCTCTAGGAATTTTCTGCCCAGAAGTGCTGCTTGTATTCCCCCACACAGAAGAGAGTAGCACATCACAGAACACTGTGTTCTAACCTGTCATCTTTCCAAAGAAAACAGTAGAATCATCACATTTTTCTCTTTGCTTTTGCAGTGATCTGACAGCTTTCATAAATCAAAAGAATGACTTCACACTGTTGCAGTATTCTTCTCCAAGACAGGAAATACTTAGTCTTGTAAGCACAAGCTTTTGTGCTACCTCTGTCTTTGCTAAAGAAGTATATCACTCATATAATGATTAAACACATTTGAAAATTATTTTCAACCATGTAAGAGAAAAGAAGGAACTTTATTTCCCAACTGATTTTTTCAGAGATCAAAAAGTCCTAAGAATTTGACCATTTGGGAACTGAGAGTTGCACACAACATGACCAAGTACTGTCAGGGAGGATTCCCATGTTGTCATTACCATTTCTGATAAGCTATTAGGAGTGCACATTTATTGCTTAATGTTGCAGTTGCTGTCATAATCCTCTTCCAGAATACACGTGCCTTTTTTTAATTTGAAATTTGACACTCAGAAACCAAAACACAAAATGAAGTTTTCAGGTACCTTAGCCCTAAAAGTAAACTCACAAAGGTCATATATGAATGGTCATAAATTCCAGCGAGGAGGTAAACCACTATCTGTGCCCCAAGGTCTAGTTTGACACAGCACAGCTATGATATCTTGACTTAGCGTTTCATTTGAGAAAATGAGAAAAATGTTGGCCAGCTGTAAAAAAAATACATGAGCAAAGTCCACGAAAGATAAGAAAAGTAAAACCACAGAGAGAAGTGTAGTTGCAGAGATGGTTACCAGCCAGCAGCTTTAATGGAAACTGGCATGAACAGAACCAGGGCCCTGAGTGCACCACTGGGTCCTAACTGCCCTGGCCAGTCTCACCCTCGCCTTCCACCCAAACTTGAGGTGCTCCTGCCTCCAAGCTCAGACTCCAGCCTTCACTCCTGGCCCAAGCCATGTCACAGGTGTGCCTGTCCCCAGCCCTGTCTCCCAGACCTTACTTTGTCTGCAGTCCGAGGTGGGCTTTACATACACGCTATAGCCTTGTCTCCCACTTCCTACAGCTCCTGCCTGAACTCCCTGGATGGATCCTGGAAGATCCCAGAAAACTTTAGTTGTCTGGGCCTGCTGCTGTCATTAGCACCTGGCTCTGCCCATGCTGTCCAGATGCAGAGAACTGTGTTAGTATTCTTATGTTTAATCTAGTAGCACATTGGTCCCAGACATCCGTGGTTGTATTAGTGAGAAATTGCCATGCATTCATCTGCAGATCCTGCTTCCAGAGTCTCTTCTGAGTATAGTAAGAGATGTCTGAATCATTTAGGGAAAACTGCAGGGGATGCAGCCCCCTAAGCAATAACTGTAACAGCCAGAGGACTCAATAATCAAAGGAAATGATTTGGAAGAGTCTACAGTGGTATTAGAGACACAATTCATCTGGAAACAGGTATTTTCTCCATTTCACAAAGGAAATCTGCAAACACAGTGAGTAGATGAATTAATTAGTAAAGTTATCAGCACCACCTACCTACCAACAGAACAGGTGGCCTTGCAGGCTGCCATTCGCACTAGGGCAGAACCTCCCACTGGTTTTCTCTTTCCTAACCTAGACAGTATTTTTAATATTCTCAGTCCCTGCAGCATCAAATTTGCTCAGGAAGCAACAGAGACTTCTGCTTGACTTTGTTGGCAACCACACAGAGCAAGATGAAGTCACAGCAGAAATTCAGTTTACCTAATGTAAAGAAAAAAATTCCTAAGAAAATTTTAAGACACATAATATAAAACCCCTGAAAATGCTCATTTACCTTGCTAAGAGCACACAGTCCACATTTTTGATCTTTCCCAAAATCAAAGCATCTGATGGCTGCAAAACAAGCAAATAAGAATGAGTTACAGCCTGACAATCATATTAGAAACCTTTACTACTACCCAAGTATAAGCACAATAGTTATGAAAGGAAGTACTGGTTACCACTGTAGTCTCACATTTTCTTGAGCTCAGCTCTGTAACTTGATATGGCAGATTAGTAAAACAGCCTGGTACAGGAAGATCAAATTTCAGACCAAAAGGATTATCACAGTGTTCCTGTGTTCATACTAACATTAACATTGCAACCCTTTACTCTGGGGTTTGAAACCATAATACTTTCAAACACATCAAAAGAGCATTTCAAACAGTGCTTAATAAAAAAGCAGCATGAACATGTTAGATCTATTAGCATGCCTCACTCTTTCCTGTAAACTTGAGTTGCTTTTTGCTAAACAAGTGCCACTCTCTACTAAAGTCCCTTCCCAATGTAAATCACATTTAATCTGTCCCTTTCCATAACACTCACCATTCTCTTCTCAGTCTTTCTACCATGGGCCCCTATGTCAAAATACGGGTGTGCAGAGTTCTGGATTCCTCCAACTCACCCCCAGCTTCCTGAAAAAAATCAGTCTTCCCTGCTGCTGGAAGTCCTGCTTTTAGGAAGTGAACTGTGATATGACAGAGAAATTCTGGTACATCAGTGGCAGAGGCAATGTGGCATTTCCTCAGCCCTGGGACTTCTCTCACAGCTAAACAGGAAAATACATTCCTCCTGACTACCAACCAGCCAGGATGACAGAGCATTTTCATTTTAGCTGTCTAGCTGGCACATGTACCCTGCCTTGGAGACGGGACATACTGCCCACACCGGGCAGCTCCCAAGTCATCAACCACCATTACAATAAATTAACTGTGCTGTGGGCTGTATTCTCCTCCTGGGCATTAGAGATTTGAAATAAAAAATACATCTAGCTTCCCTTTTTGTTAAACAGCTACTAACAAAATTATCATTTATTTACTGATCACAAGTTTGCAAGTGCCTTGAAGGACTCACACATTTACATCTAGAAATGTTCTGTTGCAGTTTACTTGACAAAATAGAAACAAAATTATAATGCTAGCTGCAAGATTTCAATCAGAACTTAGTTTTACAGCTGCCAATTCTATTACTCACTAGAAAATTTGCAGAATTCTAGAATAAAGTGATATGTGAGTCCCATGTAGCTGCATTTTGAAGATATCAATTTCTAATAAAATCATCACCTTCTACTTCCTATTCCACAGATCTTTTTGGCAAATATTATGTGAAAGCTCTCCAAAGCACCACCAACACCTAAATTCTGTCAGACACATTTACTACCTTTTTTTTTAAAGGGAATGTTCCAGAACATTTATTTTTAGAACTGCAGTGTATTTTCATTTCCTTTTACAAGTCTCCATTTATTATTAAACTATTGATATTTAAATGTTTAATCTTGACTGCACCTTACATATACTCTTCTGAAGCAAATATTCCTTTAGGAGTGAAATTCAAACAGGGCAAAAGCCTTGCTTGTCTAGTTGCTAGCTGTGATGTTACAACATTCCATAACAAGGAAGGTCCACGACAATTAGCAACTGGGGTTTTGTTTTGTTTACACACATTTGCTGTGTGAAGTAATAAGCACTTACTTCACAACAGGATACAAAAGTACTCCTATAAACTAAAGAGGACATCCAGCAAAAGTCCTTGCCTCCTATCAAAATCAAAAGTAAAGATTAGTAAGTTGAAGACTGGACCCTTTGTTTCAGAAGTGACAGATTTAAATTGATTGTGGGTGGTAGATTTAAGTTTATATCCAAGGAAAACAAAAATCAAGGAACACTTGAGATCAAAAGTATCCAGAGGTTCACCAAGCCTTCATTTAACCTGTGAGCTAGTTTACAAACCAAATTATGCCCCTTGTTTTCGGGAGGCAGAAGAGGTGCGTAAGTGTTACATTACATAGTCTGATTTTTCCTGATGCAAGCACACAAAGATCAGTTGCAAGGCCAAATTCCCTCATGCTTTGTTTGCCAGATATACCTATGACCACAAAAAGAGGGGGAGCCCCTAGAATAGTTTTCTAGAACAGGAAGATATTTTGCCCAACTGGGAAAAGGTGATTCTGAACCAAGATCTGTCATCCAGAAAGTAAAACAATCTAACTGAAAGTATATTCTGAACAAAGCTTTGTAGTAGCTTCAAAATTCAATCATGAAGATAAAATTGCTTGGAACAGCATCGATTATCCTGTAGGAGAACACTATTTTCCATATATAGAATCCCCAGTGGTGTCAGGGTGTTTTCAATAGAACACCAAATTTTTTATGCACTGAAAGCGGACAAAGGAGAAAGACAGATGGAATATTAAGAGCTGTAAGCTTATTTATTTTTTTAAACTAATGTAGTGAATTTCCATTATCATTAATGTAACTTGAAAGATCATAGGAGGACCAATGTCAACCCAGAGAACCACAAAAACTACCATACTAGTTTCCTGTAACCTTTTCCATATTTCACCTGAAAAAAATATCTCTACATTCCTTAATATTAAGTTTTGTTATCAAATGATTCTTATAATTTGAGACAGCAAAGCAGAAGACAATTCAAGGACTCTATATGGACAAAATGTAAGCTATTATTCATCTTCTAAAAGAAAAGAAACAGCATTAAAGACACACCACAAAGGTTTTCAGCCAAAAATCTCTTGGCTATGTTCTTGCCAAGAAACTTAAGAATTAAACTCCAAAATTTATATAAAGTAGAATTGTACAGTTTGCTTTTTTACATAATAGAAGGAAATGGACATACTTTTTTCACTATGCCTTGCATTCTCCTTTTGACATCCATTCACTTTCACTCTTCCTACTTTTGCTTGAACTACATAGGCTGATGTTGCATCTCCCATTTCTCTCAGAAAATAAAGATCAAAAAGTTCTGAAGTTTATTTAGACTAAGTCCTTTACTTCTTAAAATTTCAGGCAGATTCTCCACTGATGTCACAGCTCTATGACAAAGTATCTTCACAGCAGAAAACCATTTGGTTTTCTTTCAAGTAACAATCGAGAACAAGACACATCTTCAGAAAAAATACTAACAAACCACAAACTTCTAAACTTTTCAAAGCACACTTAAAAAAACCTACAATTGCTCTCTTGCAATAGCTGCTCATCTCAACTCTGTAGTTCTAAAATGAGAGGCAGGTTGTGTAACCCTCCTTCCTGAATACTAAAAAGTCTCAGTAGCAAAATATGTGAATTTCGATCCACCTAATGATACCAGTTGAATTTGTGAGGTTTGTTTCTGCTTCAGTGGAAGTCCATCAGCTTGACCCAGTTCAATGCACTTTATGTGACTGTAACTCATTCACCAAGCTCTGCACATCTCACTCTAAGGCTGATCCATCAGTTGCTCCATGAGGATGCAAACTGCATTGAACCACTGAAGTTGATGTGACCTTATAGAGGAGGGAATCTACATGAAACAAGCATCAGGTCAATGGTCTCCTTTCTTAGAAGCTCAGAACTAAGAGAAGGAAGGCAGGCCATCAGGGTTAAGGATAAAAGTTTGCTGTTTGGCTGTGTTCTCTTTCACAGTCCATCCAGGTCAGCTTCACAGTCCCAGTTTAATTCACCACACTGTCTGGAATTCATGCTTGGATTCCTACTATGACATCTCAGTAATACCCTGACTCCCCTTAGACAGAGAAAAAACTTTAATGAGCTTTTAAGTTGAGCCTATGCTAAGTGCATAATACACAGGCTCAGACAAAGCCAGTCTGTTGATCAAGGTTTCTCACAAATCACAACAGGTACCAAGATTTATTTTCTCCTATTCATATTGCATTCTGTGAAGAATACAGAAAAAAAGACACCAGTTAATCTGCTTACTAAATGAAACTTAAAAAGCCTTCCATATAGACCGAAGATACAGGATTGAGGAAGCTTTTTCTACTCCTTTGTGCAGGACCTATCCTGCAAGTACTCCCGCTCCTCTCAGTAACAGTAAAACCACCTGCACTGCAGAATTTGTGTTACCCAAATCCTGTTGCATCTCAGTGCCATGACAGAACAGACCTTCAAATGCTGTGCTGCCACTGTGCCCTTAAATCTGATCTGAACAGAACCCTCTGAGGGAGAACCTGTTTCATCCTTCCTAGATAGTAAGGGTTCAGTTAACACCTGCTAAAAGCATAGTGTTACTTTTGTTTTGCCAGCAGTCTCCAAACACATCCATGCTGTGAACATTCATGAACTAGGGAATGAATGGCAACTGGTTTGGTTTAGCCAGTGGGTTCTCCTTCAGAACAACGCTGGATACATTTGGAAAGCACAGTATAGAAAAACACAGAAGGCCAGTTCCCTTCATTCTAATACAGTTTGTTGACTCATTTTGAAAGATGGTAGAAAAGTCAAATGTGTTTTTTCTGATTATGTTTTCCCCTCCCTTAATCTTGATCTCCTTCCCCTT
Source organism: Corapipo altera (assembly GCF_003945725.1). Lineage (NCBI taxonomy): Eukaryota > Metazoa > Chordata > Aves > Passeriformes > Pipridae > Corapipo > Corapipo altera. The sequence continues at coordinate 254,395 of NW_020884955.1, read as the reverse complement.
CCTGAACGGTGTGCACACAAACTCCTCTTGCTTTTTACATTCTTACTTCCACCTTAAACCATTTTTGAGGGGGGGCACAGATTTAGATGTTCAATCACACACCATACCAGTGAGCTTTCTGGCAAGCTTTTACTCACAAAATAGCACTTGCTACCACAAACCAGATGTTTTATTGTTATGTATACTAGCTTACACTGCTAGACTTCATAAGATATAATTCCAGTGGCAATTATAAAGCACCCAGACTCCCCATGTCTTATGACATTACAGAATATCTAAGATCCAATTCTTCTACGAACTTCCTGTGTCAACTAGAACCTCTCTCACCCTTGATTTTCCTCATCCTTTGTCTTGCCTGTTCTAGTATAAACGCTTTGTGACAGGACCAATCCTTCACAACACCGCCAACGCTGTGTACAGAGCAACAGCCTCAGCCTCCACTTCCTTATACTGAGAGAAGGGACTGAATCAATGTGAAAGAGAATTGTTCAAGAACATCTGTGTCACAAAAACAGTCTCAGAGCTTCATTTTCAAATTATGTGGTTGTAAGCACGACCTTACATTAGCATGTAAAGTATAACTCAGTAGTTACAGGGAAAATGGTGGCCCATATACTTCAAACGACAGTTTTCTGCAATTTGGAAAGGTTCCTGGATGGATCTGACAGATAATACAGGTCATATAACAGCATAAACTTGAAAGAGAGGGTTTATCTCTTGACTGCAAATTCAGGACTGAGTTTGTAAATTCATCAAATCTACAAATGAGAAGAAGTGTAGTCTCCTTTGCACATCATCTTTACAATACTTCATTTCTAGAAATTAAGAATTACACAATACATAGCAAATAAAAAGAATAGTCTTGTGCCGGGACCTCCCTTATACATTCATTTAACAGTTTGAAAATTCTTAAACCACACACACACGCATCTTGAAGAATGGCAGAAAGTTTCATTAATAAATAAAAAGGTTATACAGACCTTGCCATAAGGAGTGTCAACATATTTTTCTGTTCTTCCTTCTAAGATATCCGGATCATCCAGGCCAGTTCCACCGATAATTCCAATCTTACACAGAAAGTACACATTAGTCTTCTTGCAATTTACATTTAATGGCATGATGAAAAACTAACCAGGCAGCTACAAAATGTATTTTTTGCTCAAGATGGGACTAGACTACAGAACAACAAAACATAATACGCCAACACAGCTTCCCAGAATGGAAATTTCAAATAACTGATTTCAAACAATTGTATTTAACTTGCCAATGCCTTACCCTATGATTTTCTCTTTGAAATACCAAATAAAAAAAAAAAGCTATGGAAACGAGCACAAAGACATGCCAACTCAAAATTTATTTCCAATATAAAAATGAAGAGTGTTATTTGGGAATGCCTCTGATGAGTGCGAAATGCATGTAGAAATCATATTACAACAAAGGCTTCTTGTTTACATGGAGAAAAACAGTCTTATGCATAACCACCATACAGAATAGCAGGCTGTCGTGGTTTAACCCCAGCTGGAAACTGAGCAGCTGCTCACTCAAGCTCCTCCTCTCTCCCCCCTTAACCCAGTGGAAAGGGGAGGAGAATCAGAGTAAAACTTTTATGTTGAGATAAGAACAGTTTAATAATTGAAAATAAATAAAACACAGTAATAATGGTAAATTATAATAATAATGAAAACGAAAAGGGAAAAACAAGTAATGCACAGCACAATTGCTCAGCATTCTGATGCCAGACCCCCCTTCCCGAGCACAGATCGGATCCCCTTCTGGGTAACTCTCTGAGTTTATATACTGGGCATGATGTTCTATTGTATGGAATATCCCTTTGGTCAGTTTGGATCACCTGTCCTGCCTATGCTCTCTCCCAATTTCTTTTGTGCACCTCCTCACTGGCAGAGCATGAGAAAAAAAAAAATAAAATTCCTTAACTCAGGATAAACATGACTTAGCAAAAAACTAAAACATCAGTGTGTAATGAACACTGTTCTCACTCTAGATCAAAACCACAGCACTGTACCAGCTACTGAGAAGAAATTAACTCTACTCCAGGACACAGGCATTACTATATAGCATTGTACATCCAAAATAACAAAAACATTATTGCAAAATATTTTGACTTGACAAAATCTAAGAAGTTCCCCAACTAAAATCCCCATTGTGTCTAGATACAATTTATAGTGAAAAAGCATGAAGTGACTCACAATTACCACCTATCTGACATCCTTTAGTAATCACCAATTTCTTGTTCTCACTCATCTGATCTAGTTCTTTCGTAAAAAGGGAGAAAAAAAAAAGGCTAAATTGAAACATATATTCTTATAGAGACTAAATTTGCCTGTGATTTCACATTCCAGCTTAAGAAAAATGCATCTGAATTTTCTTGTTTCTAGTTCATAATTGGAAAGTAACTTGTTTTTGTCACTCTTTAGACAATTCAATTTTCAATCAAGTCAGATTTTCTCTTAAGTTCAGAACACTTGCAGCTCTTTGGATGGAATGGGTACTGTCAAACTTTGCACAACTGAAAGCTTAGTAATGGTATTTAAAAATGATGTCACTATCACCACCGAGAAAATGCTCTTTTTTTTTTTTCCTTCATTTGTTGTTGCAAAGTTTGTATCACTTTCATATTGAAGAATTCATAACTGATTTGTTTATCACGGCAAAAAAAAAATCTGAACCGTTCTGACATAACTTGTTACCACAGAGACTGAAGATTTCCCAAGTAAAACCTCCAGATTTCAACATACAACACCCCCGCTTCCACAACACACACAGAGAACTGCCTCTTTCTGTAGCTTTTTCTTACTTTCACATTCATAGAGATCCCATTTGTTCAACCACTGTATTAGCTGGCTATCATGCATTTCTTTTCAACAAGCAGACGCTCTGTGGTCTTCAATACACACCCAATACTTCTCTAAGAAAGCTTTCCACACCAGATCCTGTAAACCCCGATACGATGAGGTAGTTTTAACCGATCTCCTACTTCCTTTTGCTACCCCCCTGTGGAGCAGGAGGAGCAGTGCAAAGGAAAATAGCAGTGAAAACCTACGACTCCAATCCTGAACACACACAAGTATTAGGGAAGACCTAGATCGTTGTCTGCAGTAATACTGATGTTTGCAGTAATATTCCCACGTTACTCGTGTTGCTTAGTTATCACGAAAGTTCAGACTGTTCGATTTCTCATGAAAATCTAGAAAACTATATACACTTTAGGATTAATAAAATACAGCTTTAAGAATTGTGGAAGGTGTGCAACAGGAGATATTGTACAACACAAAATGAGCAAAAGACCATATTTAACATTGTTCTTGCACGCATTCAGTAAAAAGTGATACTGCCTCATTAACAGAAGACATTAAAAAAACGGTGCTTGTTTTTTTCCTTTGTTTTTTGTTTGTTTGTTTGATTGATGGTCGGGGTTTTTTTGTTTGGTTGGGTTTTTGTGTTTGTTTGGTGTTTTTTAAATCTAGGGAAAAAAATGGTCCCTTCAGTAATCGAACTAGTTTTAGCTTCCTATAACACTTGTTATGACTTAAGTATATTCAAAAGGGAATGTTTACCTTCCTGAACTTTCACATCCGGCAAAGTGAAAGTTGTTGGGACTGAGGAAAACAGTGCAATGCTGGAGATATCAGCTACAGATACATGATACAGAAGTTATTTTGGAACTGCAATGCTTTAAGGTCCTTATGAAAACACACATCCATCACTATAACAGACTCTCCCTGTACCAGAAAGCAGCACACCCGACCTGGGGCAGCATAGGCCTGGTGTGGTTGCTTTCAAATAGGCTCTCAGGCTCCCTACTCCTGCTGCTGCAGCTTCATCATTACATGCTTGTGCTGCACTGTTGAGTTCCTGAGAAGGCTTTAACACCAATGGTCATGCTGTCAGAAATGGCAGCAGTGCAATGAGCTTGCAAAATATTCACAGCTCCCAGGGTGGAGAACACAGAGCACAGAAGAAGAGCTGGACTATGTTGATTTTGCTTCTGCCTTCTTCCCCACTGCAAAACACCTCAGTGGCAGTCTGGTCAACCCTCAGGCCACCAAAGCAACATTGGCTAGAGAAATGCTGGGATAACTTATAATTTGCTGGAGTGCTATTCCAGTGGAAGGAGAGTTAGGCCAGCAGAGATTTTTGAAGCAGCTGCTTCTTCAACCACGTAATCTCAACTTGGAGCTGGCAGCTCTAACCCTAAATTTAAATTTATCTCTCTCACAATTATCTTTCCTCCAGTATATATAATCTCCAAAATATTATCTGCATCTGGGAGCTAGGCAATCTGATTCTATATTCAATTCTGCTTTCCAAACCTTCTACTGAATTACTAAAAGGGATGTAGATGCTCTAGGCTCAGTGGGGGAGACACCCTGTGTCCTGGTGTCCTGGCTCAGGCCAGGACAGGATTAATTTTTGCAGTAGTCAGGAGGGAGCATGGCCAGGACACAGAGGTTATTCTATATCACCTCACATTATTTTCTGGGAAGGGGGAAGACCCTTCCCGGTCGGGGTAGTGTGAAGGTGCAGTAGTGAGCATTTGCATATGAATCTCTCACCTCTCTGGTACACTTTCCTTACTAATATTGTTGCTGTTAATGTTTGTTTTCTTACTGCTGTTTCCAGTAAATTGTTCTTATCTCAACCCGTGATCATTACCTTTTGTGCCTCCAATTCTCCTCTCCATCCTATCACAGGGGAGGAGGAGGGGCGAGTGAACCAGCGGCATGGTTTGGAGTGCTTTCAACGGGAACACTAAATTGAAGAATATCATTCCTAAACCACGACATCCTGTCAAGGGAGCTGAGTTCTATCCCCACCTACGAGCCCAGGCACGGCAGGTATGGAATGGTAGCGAGAACACCCGGGGAGAACCGTCTCACCTTTCCTCAAAAGCCAGAGACAGTCACATCTAGGAGTGACCTCCAGAATGGAAAGATTGTATGCTCCATTCCAGACATTGATTGCATCCTACAAAGGGATACAAAGGACATAACTTGTAAAAATTAACGGAGGCTGTATTTAAGGATATCTGGAATTAAATCTAAAGTAAAATGGCATTGCAGTAGAGTGAAACATGAATTATTTTAACATTGCCCATCTCAAACATTGGGATGAAGAGCAGCAAAAGTGAAACCTAACAAAAAGTTATCCCACCAGTAACTAAAAAATCAAAAGCATTTCTCTGTGGAAGTCCAAGCAACAATCACACTGAAGCATATGCCATTCTTCACCTAGTGTTTGGTGAAATTCCCCAAGTAGGTTTAAGCACAAGCATGGAAGTATCAGCGCAGTAACAGACTACACTTGTCCGTCTGAGGGTCCTAAACATTGTCATGATCACCTACGAGTCTCTGTGACAACTAACGACCAACGAATCCCTCTATATTCCTCTCTTCTGTTTTGGAGATATGGAGAGGAGGGAGAGGATGGCACTACAAAGACTTTTGCTTAAAGAAGAACAGCAAACTGCATTAAGAGAATAAACCTGCAAACTGAAGACAGCTTGTAACTGTTCTCTACACACCGAAACGATCGGGCGAGTTACCTCACCTCAGAAAAAGAATCTGTAGTTTATTAAAACGCAGTCCCGGGGTTTCAGCGTGCCCACAGGCCAGCTCAGCGCTGGTACCACCGCCGCTCTGAGCCGCTTTTCCAGCACACGCGGCGGACGGACAGGTCTTAGCGGGGAACTTTGGCACCGCTCGCTCCCGCTGCAGCTTCGGACCCCGCGCACATTCACGGACACACTGCACAGTTACGAACCCGCCACGGTCCCTCTCACTGACAAACCCGACACACCGCCCTCGGGTCGGATACCCGGAAATTTCAGCAAAGGCCTCGGGATTTCATTAAAAAAAAAAATAATTTTAGAAGATCGTCTCCGCCGAGACGGCCGCGGGAGCCCCCGAACGGCCCCGGCCGGGCGCCGCCCGCCACCGCGGCCACTCTCCCTCCCGGCACCGCCGGGCTGCCGGGCCCGCTCCCGGCGCGAAGGCGGGAAGGGCGGCCGGGAGCGGGGAAGGGAGGGAGGCAGCGCTTCCGGCCACGCGCTCGGCAGCGCCGGGAGGGCGGCGGCGGGGCCCGCGCCATCCCGCTCCCGGGGCGTGGGGGGCGGAGGTGACAGGCGGGGAGGGATTGCGGGCGGCGGCGGTCGCTGCCCCGCGGCAGAGCGGAGGCGCCCTTACCTTCACGGGTCCCGGGGCGGCGGCGGCGCTGGCGGCGGCCATGTTGGCGGGAGGGCGGTGCCGCGGGCGGCGGGGCACGGCCGTGAGTGGGGGGGGAAAGGCGCGCTTCCCGCCGCTGGGGGGCAGCACCCGCCCGCGCTGAGGGCCCGGCCCGCGGGAGCGAAGTGTCCCCGCTGCTCCCCCACAGAGCTCTGGCCTCGGGAGCACTTTTGTTGTTCAGAAAGTGAGAATGCTGCCGTGTTTAAATGCCTCTTGAATTCGCAACCTGAGCACACGTCCTGCTCTCTTCTTAATCCTTCTGGCCTGCGCGTTTACCTGTGACTCTCCGGGAGCCTCCGCTGCTTGAGGACCGGAGCAGTGGTGCGGTTGGTGTGATCGCAATGGTTTGTCTACTTAAAGGTGCAGGTATGTTCTCAAGATGATAAGCATTGGCTCGGTCTCTCTGGAAACTTAACTTTCAGACGGTTCATATTCCGGTCAGATCTCCCTCCCATGTTTCTGGAGACACAGCAGTTTAATTGACTCCCCGCCCCAAGTTCATCAATTTGTCGACAGAAGTGGAATTGAGGGTGGTGATCTTTTCAATACCCTAAAATGATTCTGAGAACAGACTGAAGCATGTCTGGGGGGGAAGGGGAAATCCTTTCTGAAGTACACATATATAAAAAGTATATATGTTTAGGTCTCCAAGCTAAATAGAGCTTCAAGTGATAGAATAAGGTAAAAACTATCTTATTATAATTACAATTTTCCTACCTGTGGTATTTTTCTTAATTTAAGCGGAACATTTGTTTTGCCATAACACGATCCTGCATTTTGAGAAACATCAATATGTTTATGTATTTTGCTTCTATAGGTAGGTATGAATATCAGATGTAGAGCTTTCAAAAATAGCTGTTACCTTGTTAATTGGAAGTACGTAAAAGTACTTAGCTTCTTAGGAAGTAGGTAGCTTCTTTAAAGCTACATTATCTGTTAGAGGCACCTCAGGCACCCAGACATGCCATTCTCACATGCCCTCAGTGCTACCTGTCTGTTAAAGAAATGTCACATATCTGCTGGTAAATGAAGACTCGGACTCATCACTGAACATACATCCTAGATTTTAGCTGCTAAGATCTTGAGGCAGTTCTTTGTATACCAAGAGGAAAAGAATATTCCTGATAATCTGAGGCAGTAGCAGCTAATGCTGAACTTGTGCTTCAGCTGGAATGTGCTATCTGTGCAGCTTTAAACGCTTTATCCTCTTGTCTTCAGTGTATGTTGGAGATCTTCATGCACTGCTGAGATATTTGTCACCAGGGCTGAAGCCTTCTTACTGCAGTTCGAAATGTAGACTGTACTGATGAGAAATATCCTTTTGGAAAATTGTAGTTTAATAAAGGGAGAAAGAAGGATGTGGGTCAGGTTAAATGTTAACTTCTTCAGTGCGAAATTACAGTTTGTCAGGTGAAGTTACAGATAAGTTCTTCTTCAGTGTGTAGCCATAATACCACACTAAGTCTGAAACTTACCGCATTTTTCTCATTGCATTGAAGTTATACGTTCTACTCTTAGTGTACAGAATCTCTTAGTGAATAATTCTTGGCAATTCCTTCTGTTTAATTCTACTACAATGTTCATCCATTGATTACAAGAAGCTGTGTCAGTTGTGTTGCAGTACTCCTCTTTTACCACAACTATGTGCAATCTATTTGCTTTTTGAATATGAGAGCTCACTTTGCTTAAACAGTGTGGAAGTATTCACTATTTAAACTCTCAGAGACAATTGGCTCTTACTTCTGTTTAAAACATACTGGCTGTTCCCTACACAGGCCGTTCATGGGAGCTTGATACTGTAGCTGACCAGACAGGAATCAGCTTTCCAACTTCACGCCTGTGGATTCTCTGTTACTGTGTGTGTATTTGTAGGAGTATTTCTCTGCATAAAGCTTTCCATATATCCACATTACATGTGAGCAGCAAGCAGAAAAGCCTACTCATGTTGAATTGTTAATGATAGAAATAGTTCAAGAAAGGTTGAGATGGAAGCTCAAAAGGAGCTTCATTAGATGGAGTTTCTGAGGATGACTGATCTGAGCCGCTGTTTTGGTGCAGTCCAGACAATGGATGAATAGCCTAGACTCAAAATCAGAAAAGGAGCTGAAAAACTGCAGTCTTGCAGACAAACTAGGTACCTTTTCACATTTAATGCCGTGTGAGTTTCAATTTAGCAGTTTGCTAGAAGAAAAACCTGTATCAATATGAAATTTTGCACTTCTTCAAGTGAGCTGTTTATCAACAGTTAGTGAGTTCCCATTACTTATATCATTTTATAACCTGGATTAAGGAATACATGTATTTAAGCCTTCTGAATGATTTAACTAATCAATAACAGGTAAGAAACGGTGCTCTATGAAATTAACATTTTTAAATATTTTCATTTCTATAGACCGTATGTTTTTTTTATTTCTCAGTTTTGAATATCTTAAAATTAAAATCCCATGTTAGGATTGAGAGGTGGAATCCAGTACAGTGACTGTTCATCAGTAAGATATAATCTAGAATTTTTTAACACAGCATTTATCGTTGTGAGAAGTCAGTTTTCTGCAGCAGCCATTTGGATTTGGAAGCAGGCAATCAAACACCACCCCAACAATACCACGATGCTCAGGAGAACATGATGAACGTACTCTCTTAAAAAGACACAGGTTAGAGAGTTCCTGTAGAAATTGCAGTTTCAGTTCACAGTTCCACTTATGACATTATAGAAAACCTTGAAATAAAGTGATAGCTTTGTATTTTCCTAGAGGCTGAACTTTGTACTTCATGTTCTAAGTGATGGAATGTAAATCCAGTTATCTGAATAAAAAACAGTAGTTTACTGACGTTTTGCCTTTTCAGAAATAAAATAAATGCACAATTACTTGAAATCTGTTTGCTTTGATTTCTCACTATTTCAGTTGTCTGTGTCTCGTAGACAGTGTTTTCTTATCTTAAGTTAAAATAATGTGTAAAAACTAAGTTTCATTTACACGTTACACCATTCGTAAAATACAAAAGAACCCTTGGATGAAAATAAGTAGTTTATATATCAGATGAAGGCCTTTCAAACTTAAAGTCATTTTTTATGTCATTTTTTGTGAAAATTTTGGTGAAAATCCACATGTAGTCAGTGCCTGAAAACCCTGTCCTTAGAGGTCTGGGAAGACCTGACAATTTAAGTTTCCTGCAACTATGTTAATAGTTTTGGTCATATGCCTCACAGAGCTTAGAAATCTTGGTCAAATAAACTGAAACATTCTTATTAGTGCACTATAAGAAGCACTTTAATACACAAGTAATATAATATTTAGTTAAATATAGAAAACAGTCTATAAGAAGATAATTCTTTACAGTGGAAACCAAAGTTGAGAGAAGATCTAGTGTGAGCAGACAATTAGGACTCAGTGACCCTTGAGTTTTAATACCTCTTCTGACATCAAATACTTTTACACATTTAAGTAATTTAAACTCTGTCCCTCCTGTAAAGTCATAATCATGGTGATAATCAACCTTAACTGCATTAAAGGGGTGTTTAGATTAGCTAGAATGTATTTGTGAAAATGCTTTGAAGATGAAAAGAACTGTTTCAAGGTAAAAGGTCCTACTTTTTTTTTTATTACAACAAAAGTTGCTGCAAAGAATTACCAGTGCTGTGTACACTACACTGTAGCTGAGCTTTGAATTGCTTTTGCCAATGTTACTTCAAAGAAACAATACTTGCCTGAAAGGAGGGAAAATAAAGCCTCAGTCAAGTCCAGTTTATCTTCTACATTCATTCGTGCCAATCTCAGTGTCATGAGTTCCCATTATGCTGTACTACTTGTAAACTTCACTGTTTCTGCCCTACAAATCCACAGAATTTCTTTCAGTGCTGATGAAGTACTACAAACATCTTAAGAGCATCTTCCTTGTCCTTCTGCATCAGCCAAGACTTGACCCATATTTACTTCCAAAAGGAAACCCATATTAACCATATGCTCTTACTGTGAAACTAGCTTTCTCTTGAATATTCAATGTTAATTTCATGTTTTCTCCTGCATACTGGAAACAATTTGCTGGACCCTGACCCCAGAGTAATGATTTAAGATTTCAATTGACTCCAAAGAAAAATTAGTGTGTGTTTTGTGTTAGGACAAATAATTTTTAAGCGTAAATAAGCTTCAAGGCTACTGTATGTAAGCACCCAAGGGTCACGTTCAGGAATAATTAAAAAACTAACTTTCCAATTTTTTATTGTGATCCACTACCTAGATTTTATTGTTTCTACTGATCTCTCATGGAGCAGAGAGGTCTGTGAACCCTCAAAAGCATGTCAGCAAAAGGCTGATGGAAGTTCAAAAAACCTTTATAAGAGCTGAAGTGAAGTTGTCTGTCTTTACATTGACTCTTCTGTGGGACTGTAACATTTTACACTGGTCCATTCCTTTGCAAAATGAACAAGTTTTTTTCCCCAATTTGAAACAAGTGGAAGTATCTTGAAGGGACCATTTTAGAAAAACGAGCACCAGAAAATTCCTTCCCTAGCATATTTTTTCCCCTCAGGGAGGAACCATCAAGAAAATTACCTCATCAGCTTCAAAACTGTTACCTTGAGCACTTAATAACCTTAATGCAGTGAAGATTGCACAGTCCACAGACAGAGCAACTCCACCAATTTCAGGTGAAAGAAGGTGAATTTTTAAGCTTACAGATAATTTACTGATATAATAATTTGAAAAGCTACCATGCAAACAAGCATGCACTATGAGATCAGGTATATAAAATCTGCAAGATAAGGCAGTGAGGTCAAGGAACTTGACATTTGAGGTTACTGACATTAGTTCATAAAATAAAATCCATACTTCAGTTACACAGGCGTACTTTTCTTCCTAATTGTAATGTACAGACTCAAAGTTCCCGTTATCTTCAGTGATGCCACAGAGAAAAGGGAACAGCAGATCATGTAGGAATGGTTACAGAATACGAGCATTATTTTAATTAATAGCTGCATTGGTCTGCTAGTGTTAAGACATGTGGACTTCTCCCTAATATTGCCCTCATACCAGTTAATTAGTTTTTGTGCATGAAGTATATGAGTGCATCCGTATCACCTGCGCATACAAGTGCTTATAAAATTAATCTAGGTAGCTAGACTAAAAGTTGCTTCTCCATGTGGCTCTGCTGAAACTTGCTCATCTACCACATATTTCTACTTCCAGCATTTTTTCTAATATGCATATCAGCTTAGCACTACATCCACCACACAATGATTAAAAGGGGAAGAATGAAAAAAAGGTTGGCATAAAATTTTCATTGGTTTATGTTGAAGTGTAGTTATTCAAACCCCATCTGGATTTTGTTTACCCTTAACCCCTCTTTGATTGCATTCTGACTTCAGGTGCCTTCCTTGGATCTGCTCAGGCATCACTTCTTTATGACTTTGATGACTAAAAGTTAGGTCCTGGTGATTGTAAACTGCATCCCAGGGTGCTGGCCCAGAAGGCACAGTGACTCAGAGGCATGTGACGCAGAGTGCCTCCCCCTCTTCCTCCTGGCCATGGGCATGCAGGTACACACTGCTGGCCTAATGCATCCTTCAGTTACTACATGTTCTTGCAGCTATCTCACGCAGCCTTGCTCTGAATGGTAAGTAGCAGGAGCGGGACCATATCTTCCCCTTTGTTCATGCCTCTGCCTGCTCCCACTTAGTGGGCTCGAAGTACCATTTCTCTGTGGTTAGATCACCAGTCCAGCAGGTCCTGTGTGTAGGTGACTGCTCACTTAGTGAGCATTTAATCCTTTGTTTTGAGGTTTGCTGGTGCTTCTAGCCAACATCTGGCTATGGTGTGCCAAATAAAACCCACATCAGTGTTTCATGTGAATCCATTGCAAGTACAATTTATGTCCTTCAGCAATGTGATTTACCTCTACCTTTTTGTTGTGTGGGTGGCTTCTTTGTTAATGTAACCTGTGTGGCAATCCTGGTTAAACCTTGGTGTATATGTCATCTTCTAGCTCATCATCCCGCTTTAAATAGCAATTAAAAATTAATTCCATGGATGTTAAATGAAAAAGAGTTTGATACATCTTTATTTTGCCATCCTCCAAAATATTAAAGGAGTCTTGAGATAATAAGGTGACAACTTAAAAAGAATTTAATTCAGTAACTTGTAAAATATTTGGAGTGAATCTGAAGAGGTATTTAAAAGTTTATACCTGATATTTTAGTTGATCTAATTTAGGGTGACAAGCACAATGGCATCAGAGTGGTAAAATAAACCCCTTAAATCAGAGGACATGTTGCTTTCCAGCTTAGTAAAGGGACAAAGACTTCATATCTGCTGGTATCCATTATTTGTATGGCGTTTATCCTATTGTAGGTGAGAAACATGCAACATTTTTAAAAAGCTTCCCCAAACAACACCCAAATGAGATGGTAAAACTGCTTACAGATGACAAGACTAAAAGTGTGATAAAAAAGATGTCAGGATGTCAAAATACTGAACATCTCATCTGGTTCTTAACTCTCTAAATAGGTGATGAGTTAATGCACACCTTGTAATGAGATTGAAGTATCCCAAATGTCAAGAGAGACATCAGGAGTAACTTTTATGTTGTCTCTGCTGCAGTGTGAATCATTTGGCAGTCAGTCACCTGAACAGGAGAGCTGTGCTACTGAAGCAAGTAGTTCTGCCATGGTCGCATCTACAAAGAGAAAGAAAAGAACTTCCTAATAGTTCTTTAATGGGAGAATTCTCTGGGTCTCAATCAAACACAGAGGTGCATCCTGAGACATCACTGCCCAAGTGTCTGAGTCTCATCCAACGCAAGGCACAAGGAAAACAACCCTTGGATTGTAACAGGTAATCTCCATGTTAGGGAAACTTCCCTGTCTGGTCGTTGAAGAGCCGCTCTGGCAGTCATTCTTGCAGCACCTGAGCTGGGACTAAAGACCCTTCACAGCTACACACCCCACATTCGTAAACCAGACCAGGTTTCCTAACCGGCTCAAGTCCAGGTTTCCCATAGCAGAGTCTCAGACATCCAGATTTTTTAAATAATTTAATCATAGTGCAACAACTAAATAACAAAGTAAGAGCCTGAGCTGGAGCCTCTAATGAGGGACCCCGAACAAAGCAATCCCTGGGCTTTTATACCCTCACAGTCTAAACACACATAAGTCTGGGGGTCATTGGCTCCTTCTGTGTCTCAGTGTCTGGTCACCTGGCTGGGTCACAGGTCCCTGTGGGCTTCGTTGTGCAAAGGGTTGGCATTTCATGGCCTCTTGCCTCAGGATCCCACCATCTCACAGGGCTCAACCTGCAGCTCCCACTGGAGCTGCACACGGAGCTGCCTGCACTGCATATGTTCTTTAGCATCCTTCAAATGCTTATGTGACAGAAAGAGTTTTCAGCAGCTGAAATTTCATCTATGGAGAAAAGTCTATCTAATTTCCACTATTTGCCTTTGAGCAAGATTTAAGAGACAGCTGTAAGGTAAAAAAATCACAGTTCTTTGGATCAACATCCTTTGCTGCTGTTTTTTAGCTGCTGAAGTAAGTCGAACATGATTAACAAGAGTATTACTGTGCAGGGTATCTCTCTTCTGAAACTATACCATGCTGTAGCCACCAGTATATCTTTGAAAGAAAAAGTCTTTAGTGTAGACAGCAGAAGTGCTGTTAATTTTTAGAAAGAAAATTTTTTCATATTCTATATTTTGTAACAATTGGACAGGATCCTGTTTCACAACCTCCTTCTCATTCCCTGTAACTCTCTGGGCAAATTGTTAACTACTTGTGATTCTTGAGATGTCAGCATCATTAGGATGGTCTTCAGACAGCTTGCTGTTTATGCGTATCCTAACAGGAAGAGAGGATAGACAGAATCAGAAGCAACTGAAGATACTTGAGCAGTGAAAATACAAAACCAGAATCCAGATTGTCTGAATCCCAACCTCATTCTTCCACTGAGCCAGACTAAGTTACAGCCACCGAGCTTCCTCACACAGTGACAAGTTGTAGTGGTCCAAATCCTAGTTTTGAACTAATTTTTTTGTTAAGAATTCACACTAATGCTGCTGTGCTCTCGTTGCCCCTCCACCCTATAAGAGCTCAACCTTCAGCACCCCTCCCTGCTTAAAAAGAGGGCTTTGCCAAACCTTCCCCAACTGTCCAGGGGACAATTTGTAAGACAGGTTTAAATTTCAACAATTTCAGAGAATTCTCAAACAACTGTAGAAAGCAGAAGGAAAACACCTGAAGACTATGATTATCTCTAGATTTAATCTGCTCGAATTGAATGAACTAGGAACCTAAAAAAACCCCCATGGATAGCACAAATTGTTTGACAGATTTCTGAACACTGTGCTTCTAAAAATGTCTTTTTTTCCTGTTTTCTTTTTTAACAAAAGTAGATTTATTTAACAAGATCATCTTTTTCTAAGCATTTAATGTTAGTCTTTAGGTAAAGAAAGGGGCAGGATTATGCCGTGGTGACTGATTTATCTTGTTACTATTATAGTAATATAATAATATAGCATTACCAAAACCATTCAAGTTAAAAAAATTTCAGCAAACTGTGAAAAACTGTTAGCACTATAAAACCCTGCATCGATGAAAGGTTTGCATGTTGATTGTTCTGCCATGAGGAGAAAAAAGAGGTCTAAAAGGAAACAATGTACAGACGTATTGTGGACCCCTGTAGGGATGTTCACAGAAGGCCTGTCATTGGGATTTGTGCAAAATTAGGAGTTTGTGGTGGGTTGACCCTGGTTGTGTTACAAAATGTGGAACATGTAAAAAAATTCGTAAGAAGGGGTGTTTCTTGATGTTTGATTTTTGTGTAGTTTCAAGCCTAATCAACCAGAAGGGAGATTTAATCCATGAAACAGCAGCTAACAAGCTCTAAGTGATGTCCATGTGTTAGAAAAGCAAATGGCTTGTCAGTAAAATTGCCTTGTAAGATTTAGGGCTGGACATGCTTCAGTGATCTCAGACCTAAATGGAAATTAATAAAGCTTGGGAAGAGGGATGTCCACTGATAGTGGACACAAAGAATGCAGAATTTATGGACCACAAGGACATTTGGCAGAACTCCCAAAATAAGGAAGAAACTAATAAAGACAGCTCAGCAACTGTGCTGAAATCAGCTCCATCTGGGTAAAAGGTAATTCCAGCCGGGGCATCTGCAACCACTGACTCAGGGACCACCGACCCAAGAAACCCATCAACTCTAAAGAAGAGACTGAGCATGCAGACTACTTAGCATGAGGAGGGAGAGAATAATTAATCATCAGATGATAGAATACTAATTAATAAGAGAACTATGTAATTTATAGCCGATGTACAGTAACTCCTTTGTTTGCTAAAATGTATAAATTAGTAAAAAGTTCTTATAGTTGGTGTGCTTGATTTGTGGAATATCAGTGAGCACCCAGGCTTGCACAACTCTGAAATAAACAATCAGCTTCTCTCTCAAATGTGTAATTATTGGCTTGTTGCACACCGGGGAACAAATCCGATTTTCACGAACAACAGTTGGAAACCAGGTGCCCACCAAGCCACTCTGTCACTCTCTTCCTCTGCAGGACTGGAAGAAAATAAGATGGACGAAAGCTCAAGGGTCAAGAAAAAGGCAGTTTAATAAAGTAAAAACAAGGTCTGCACGTGGAAGCAGAGGAAAACAAAAAACTTATCCTCTACCTCCCGTCAGCAGGTAATGGGCAACTGTTTCCTGGGAAGGAGAGCTTCTGTACATATGATTGCTCTAGAAGAGGAACATAATAAGAACAAACACCTTCCCCTCCACCTCCTTCTCCTTTCCCTGAGCTTTTATTGCTGACCAGACATCACATGGTATGAAATATCCTTTTGGCCAATTTGAGTCAGCTGACGTGGCTCTGTCCCCACACAAAATCTTGCCCACCCCCAGCCTACTAGTGGGGTTGGCATGTTGGAGAGAGAGGCTGGTGCTGAGTGAGCACTGGTCAGCAGTGGCCACAGCAGTGGTGAGTTGTCAACACCTTTCTGGCCACCAGAGCTCACCACAGCTCTGTAAGGGCTGCTTTGGTGAAAATGAACTCCCTCTCATCCAGATCAAAGACAAGAGTTGAACAGTCTGAGAGACAACACAGTTGAAGAGCAGTCTCGAAAGAGGATAGGCCACATTTTACTGATTTAGGGAGAAGCTAAAAGACAAAAATTTTTTTGGAGGATGCGTTATGAAACTGGGGTACTTCAGCTGCTAAATAAAATCACATCTACAGAAATAATTCTCAGTGCCCTATTTAGAAAGTACTTGAAGTCACTGCCTGTAGTGGGGCTCTCAGGAAACCATTTTCAACAGGTATGTAGGAAAACTTCTTATATTACAACAGATTGCAGGATCCCATGACTCATTTGAATTGTGGAAAGGAAGGATGACTGAGAGAATAAAGAAAGATTGGCAGAATAACAAAGTAAATGTAAATTGATGTGTGAGCAGGCAGGACATGGTACTGTCCTGGGTGGGTGAACAAACTGAGGGTTTGAATGTGCTGCTTACTACTGTTGTGAAAAAGGCATGAGTTTAAATGGCAGAAGTGGGGGATTTCAAAAGCTCTTGGCAAAGAGCTACTGACTCATTGGGAACAGTATGACTTAAAACCAATCTGAAAGACAGCAGATAAAGTGCTCCTTTATCTCTGCTATTATTAATAACTGAGTCATAGACTTTTGAGTGAAATTAGCCCAATAATAATAGCTTGTTACATAAGACAAAAGATAATGGCTATGGAAGGGAAGAAAAATAAGCAACAAATTAGAATACACGACTAATATGTGAGCTTCTTTGACTTGATTATCTGAATTATTTTTCAGCTGATATTCTTGTTAGGGGAAATTTCTATTTAGTTATATCTATAAGTCACTAAGAAATTGAAAAGAAAGCAAAATATTCTTGCTATTAGTTGATGCTCTGCGTTGTATGTGCTCTGATGTTTTGGACCACAGCAGAAGAGGACAAGACCTATGGAAACAGATGTGGGTGTAAACAACATGTTACTTTGTGAATGAGCAGAAACAGTTCTTGAGGAAAACTTTTTTGAGGAAAACTGTTCCTTAAAGGGAAATTGGATCAAATATTGCATTTTGTTATTCAGGTGTTTTTTTTTTTTTTTTTTGTGGGTTTGGGGGGTGTGTGTGTTTGTGGTTTTTTGTCTGTTTGTTTATTTGTTTGGATTTTTGTCTGTTTGGTTTTTGTTTTGGTTTTTTTTACTTTCAGCCAAGATGGTACTTATCAGGCTCTAAAAAACAACAACAACAAAAAAGATCTAAGGATAAGGTCTATTCATAACACTTAAAAATGAGGCTTTCTCTAGTCAGGGTATTGGTTGTAGGAGTAGTTAAAAACAGTGTCAAATCCCACTCATATGGCAAATAAACACAATCATTTTTATTTTGTTATGCTAGAACAACTGTTCTAGAGAAGGGCTCATGTTAGTCATGGAAGATGACAAAATTCCATGCAAATTCAATGGCAATTGTTGGGCAAAATACTTGATTATAACATTTAACCTTTTATTGTTAACCTAAGCAGTTAATTGGCTCACAACTTACATGTTGACTAAACCCAAGATTTTTTAAAGTTTGGATCGGAGTGCCTAACACCCATATCTAGCTTGTGGATAGTTGTAGGGAAGTTAGTTATATTTGATGTTTTGCAAAATAACACATGCAACCATTCAGTAACAGCAGACCTTAAAAGAATGTCGCAGTTAAATACAGCTTAGCAATGCCAACCTGACAGTATTTCTTATACTAGAATGACAGTTATTTAAACAGATACAAAATCAAATCATCCCAGTAAGTATAAATATTTTCTTATCTACTCAAACAAATATGGCACATAACAGTCACTCATTTAAGAAGCATGATTAGACTATTAACGTTTCTACAGCTCAGTTCATTCTTAATAACAGACCAGATTTGTGTGGGCAAAGAGCAACAATATTTTTTAAAGCTTTTTGAACAGAGTCCATCAGGTGCTTGTAGAAGGGAAAGCTGATGTAAAAGAGAACCACATTCTTTCATGAACTGAAGATATCTAACATTCAAGTAAAACTTATTACAACAGGAATGATTGGCAAACTCATTCAGAATCTGCTTCTCTAAATCCTAATAATTTCTGTAAGTTGGAAGTACTTTATTCCAAGGAATCTACTATGTTCAAAGTAGAAAAGAGAGTTGCCTTATATTTTATTACAAAAAAAAAAAAAGACGAATCACAAAATATTTCACCTTCCCAATCTTTTGACACTGAGCTCAACCTACTATTTTGCTAAGCACCCATTAGTAGTATCAGTTTTGTAATGTATTACTGAAAGGAAACTAGCACTATTTGTGAATTCCTTTCATTTCGTATCACCAGCAGGGTATGAGAATGTTATTACTTCAAATTAGAAGGTGAATCATTTCTTGCTTGGCCTCATGCAGCTTAAATTGCACACATATGCCTTACATTACTTTTCTTCAAGCCCAGTCACTGTAAAAATAATTATTTCTGTGAAATTTCTGAAATCATAAACACCTACAAGATTCAGATTAGATGTGGTATTTTTTTCTGAAATATTAGGCACTTTTCAAGGATTTTTAAATAAACCTAACATGAGAAATAACAAGTTATTTTTTGCTTGTTTGTTGGGATGGTTGTTCTATATGACTGAGTAAACACAAGTATTAAATTCCCATTGACCTTTAAGCATGGAAGCAGTCACGCTACTTTCAGCGCTTGAAGTTATCATGGAATCAAACAACCCCTGTTCAACCAATATATATTAATGAAAAATTGAAGAAAAACACCTATGTAACCATTCCCCCTTTCAAAGAGTGGACTAAGTCTTGAAAGTCCAAATAGTTGGCCTTAGAATATACTCTGGTGACTTTGATGAAAAGCATTCACAGCTATTTGAGAACCAAGCATCCAGTGACTATTCATCAACTATATTAAGGATTTGATGTCACACGATGAAGTGTGATAATCAGCAAACAAAAACAGTGGGGGAGAGGCACCACCCATGGCCAAACCTGAACTATATCTGCCCTGGGAAATGGGGATGTTCCTACTCCTGTTCATTTAGCTGCTTTGCTATGAAGTCCATTTGTTTTTATATTGGGCTTATCACCATGGCAGCATGAGTGGGCCAAGGATGAAGGCATCTGAAAGGTCCTCTCTCAAAAAAGTTACAGTGTTTCTTGCTGAAATATAATCCTGGAGAGGCTGGCAGAAGGACCCTTTTACCTCTTAAATAAAACGTATTAAATGATTCAGTTATAACTGTTCTTGTGCTTTGAAATGTTTAAATTAACTTCCTTGAAAACAACATACTATTCTGAACATGGAGAGGTATAACTTGCTGTACTAATGCATGCTATGATGTGTTTTTATTCCTCTGAGTATTTGCATTGATTGCCAAAGCACATACTGAAAAGTACCAGCCACTCACGTCTTACAGTATGTGCTTGTTTCCTCTCCTTTCTGGGTTATCACAAAAAGATTAGTAGTGATTGCACAATTTTGCAAATTTTGCATTGCATTTCACTGGGAAACTCCTGGTGAAATGGATTTGGCTGATGTGGAGCAGGAAGTTTGGCAAGCACTGCACGTGTAGTTAGTACTTTTATGCACTGGTGGGAAATCAGTAATTGGCAGCATGCTTTACAATTGCAAAATTTGCCTTTAAGGAACTAGAACAAGGCTGGTGGTATTAGACTCATTTGGTTCCTTATCTTGAGTTTCCTTGAGGAAACTGGCCTGTACTTTTTGATTTTTTTTTGCAGGATATGCTTGCATTCTTCTAACAGCCCTAAAGAATCAGTGTTGTGTTGTATAATACAAACCTGTAGAAAAAGCATGGGAATGTGGGATCACCTGCTGGAATCCTGCTTACATACAGAAAGAATGTAATTGTTTCACAGGCCTAAAGAGCACATCACATTATTTATAAATACAACTTATGACTTATGGATTAACTACCCACCATGAAAAAGAACTATTATTTTACATTTCACATCAGTTAATGTATGATCTTATGTTTCTGAAAAAAGATTACTTAAAACGTTCATCTAAAAATCACCAAATGGTACTCTGATCATTTTGTGTCCAAATCTGGAATGGCTTTTCCAGGCAGAAAATATTTCATTGCATTGATGGAACTTGAGATCTGTGAAGGAAGAAAAAGAACATAATCATAACTGAATGGCAAAACTATTACAAGAAAAATGTGCAATTAATATGTTACGACTGAATTAATGCATAAATCTTAAGAAAATGTGGAGGATTTGGACGTCCCCCTACATGACACGGTTCTATGGTTGTTGCTACTGAGCTTTGTTAGTAGGACTTAAATGGCTGAAGTGTTGAAATTATTGGCAGAGACATATTTACAAATTGGTGAAAGGGGAACCATGGTGGTGTAACGTTGATTTTATCCAGTTTATTGACACTTTAAGGGTCAGGTTATTTAAGTGTCTGGTGAATGAATGGATAAAGTACTGGTAGAAAACCTTTTTTAAAAAAACCCAGTCAATTCAGATTTAAGAGCCAGCACATTAGAGGCTCTGGAGCACAAGGCTTATGAGAAGCAGCTGAGGGAGGTGGAATTGTTTAGTCTGATGAAAAGGAAACTGAGGGGAGACTTTATCTCTCTCCACAACAACCTGAAAGGGGACTGTAGGGAAGTGGGAATTGTTCTCTTTCCCCAGGTAAGAAGTGACAGGATGAGAGGAAATGGCCTTAAGTTTCACCTGGGGATGTTTAGATTGGATTTTAGGAAAAAACTCTCAGCTGAAAGGGTGGTCAGGCATTTGAACAGGCTAGAACAGGGAAAGTAGTTGAGTCATCATCCCTGGAGCTATTTAAAAGATATGTAAACCTGCCACCACCACTAATATAGCTTTGGATAGTTCCCAGAAGTTCTACTTCCTCTGCCATCAATGTAATGCAAAAAAGTGACTAATGCTCTGTAACAGCTCATTCTGGTGAGGCTGGCATAAATTTAATCACTAAATTAACAGTAAGTGTCCTCAAATGATTAATGTCTTCTGTGCAAATTTGGCACATATTTATCTATTAATGTATGTACTTAACACTATGAAAATGCCAGTGTTCCCAAGAAGAAATTATTATTTTAGGGAGATATTTCTACAAAAGTTTAAATAAAACATAGTTATGGTACAATATAACTGAAAAAAAAAAGCAGCTCGAATTCCTTATGTTGAAAAAAGTGGCTACTATGTTGAAAAAATGACTGTTCAAATGTACCTCAAAATAATTCTTAACATTTGGGAAAATGGGGGAAGTAATGGAACAAAAATACATTGTGATGAAGAAATTAGTATCGACTACAAAATCCCGTGGCCACCACTTAGGGAGGACCAGAATTGTTATCAATACTTAGTAAAGAAAGAATAAACTCAGCCCACTTTAAATGGTCCTTACTGTGTCACATAGCCCATAATTTGATACGTACTTTATAAATTGCAAATGATACAGAAGAATCAAAGCAAAGGGAAAATATTTATATAAATTTGGAAGAAGAAATCCAATGGCTGTAGGGGTCTCTGTTCAAAGCAGGGGAGAGGGGACCACTGAGCCATAATAAAACTTTTATGTAACTTTGTAAATATTAGCATAACAAATAGGTTTAGCATTATCTGTGATGAAAGACTAATATACTAATGTACCACTGTCCCAGCTTAACTATAAAGCCTTAGTATATCTGTAAGACCACAATTAAATTGCTGATGTTGTCATGAAGAGATTTACTGTCCTACTCATTTAACATGATTTGTAGAACTTAGGACAAAAAGTGCAATAATGGCTTGGTTAGGATGCCTTGAGCAACTAGGAAAGCAGAGGCCACCTCTGACCTCTGAGAGTTTTCAGGGAATGGTCTCACTTGGGGAGGAGCTGCATGATGAATACGCAGCAATAAGAAGATGCTGTGACTCCTCACTTTTGGATCAGCTCAGCAAGTGACTCAGTAGTGATGAATTTGTCTAGAAAATGGAGGCAATGAAGCCCAGAAAGCCATAGGTCATGATGCTTAACAGCTAAATGGACAACCCGAGTTGTCAAAGGTGGGGGAAGGGTGGGGTCAGCAGAAGAAGGTTGGCATTTTTGCCACCAGGTTGTGAACATCAGATCCTATGGTGGCTGTACCCTTTTCCAGATCACCTGGGCCACATGCAACATCCTGACATTTTGAGCCATCACCAGGGATGCTCATGGATGAAAGCAGGATTTTGCAGATCTTGTGACATCAGGAGAATCCAGGGATTTGGGAGCAGCCATCATAGCCATAGTAGTGTGCTGCTAACTCTTCCATGACTGCATGCTGCTAAGACTGTTGTAGCTATCCACTGCCATCATCAAGGTTATTTTATAGTTATCTTACGGTTATCTTACAGCTTAATAGTGTTCAACCATAACTGTAACCACTGTTGTCATGCTGGCATTGTACTTATATATTACAGTTGTATAAACTATCACCCTTCATATGCTATTAAACATTATATAGATCTGAAATAGTCATGGTTCTTTTTCTCTGGGTAATACCTCTGCAAACTCATTCCTCCCCCCACCATAGCTTATCTTTCTACCCCTGCAACATAATTAATTCCCACAACAAACTCTGTAAAAATTTCCACCTGTGCCTCCTCCACCCACCCCTAGAGGCACCTGTCAATTATATCTCTTATACTGTATCAGCACACATAGTGACATTTCAACATGCCAGAGTGGGCAGATGGTTTGTTAATAAGGTCTGACTTTCTAAAATGCCTCAGGTGGTCTAAAAAAGGAGATGTAAACAAATCAAACAATAAAAAAAATTATGAAGTGAGAAAGCTAATAGATGATGTGCTGGGGTTAAGAGTGGTGGGTCTACTGTTTTGTTCCATGGCATGTTAAATTTACCAATTAATTCTAAGTAACTAGAGAAACCTGTTTTGATGGAGGACTTGCAAATACTGGCACGAACACGATACTCAAATGCTCTTTTCTGGACAGTTGTGTTATTTGCCCTAATCTATGAAGAAAGCCTCTTGATGCCCAAAGATAATAAAAATTTGTAATAACATGGACAATTTAACAGTCCAAGCAGTTTGACTAAATGACTCTTAGCCCAACTATTTTCTGGGATAGCTGTTTGAAGGCTAATACATTGGCTTGGTAGCACATCTCACTGAGTAGCAGACTGAGACTTTTTTATGCCAATGTATAGTCCCAAGTCTAGCAACAAAGTGGTCTTTGATGAGTTTCCTCTTGCCTGAGGGAGACTAAAACCCAAGAACATGTGGATGAAACCATTTCCATACTAGTATTGGCACAGATCAAAGGGAAGGGATGAGGAAAGCTAATCATGGACTATTTCATAAGGTAATGCCAACATCTGAATTGTTCCACAGCCAAATCTCTGACACTTGGCATTAAACTTTTACTTCATCATGATAATGGAATGGTAAGGTGCTGATAATATGAGAAACCCCACATTCACTGCCTTCAATGGGCAAGAAACAAGTTGACATTTGGGGATGCTCTCCTCTCCTCTTGAATGATGAAAAGAAGAAAGCAAAATTTCCTGACAGTTTTGAGTGCTTGAGAAACGTTCATGTCATGGCAAACATGGAAAACTCTTGATGTAATGAGTGTTCCTTTGCAATTCTCCTGTTCATAGACAGTGTCCTATTAACAGTTAAGTAGTCTCTCCATCTCCTCAGAGAACACCGAAGGGTTTAGTTACATTTCATATAGGATTTCCTGCATTCTTGTGGCTTTTACTCTTCTTGTAAAGATTAAAAAAATTAAGACAAAAATAATAATGCACTGGATGTTACAAATGTAGAAATTCCTGTCTGAAGAATTCACATCCAGAGTTAAGGGAGGCTGAAAATAAATACAAAAGAATCTAGAAAATATAAAACAGAGGAGGGCTCTGCCTACAGATGAACAAAAATACAAAGGAAAAAAAAGAGAGAGAGAAAAATTTAGAGCCATCTGGAGCTTGACATTATGACTATTCCTGCAAGAGAGATTAAAAAAGTGAATCCAGCTACAGACATTTTAGGTATAATTGTTATTTCATCTTGCAAATATGTTTGCATACTCAGAATGCATTTAGTCCTTACCAGGGACCCCAGCACCCGTACGAAAAGGCCCAGATCCTCATACTTACCCACACTGTGTCTGCTACAGCAAGGGCATTACAAGCAGCAACTGCAAAACAGAGGGTGGCTTCACGTCTGTTACCATCTTTCCAAGGAACATCACAGCCACGGCTGTTTCTTCCCAGTAAACCACCAATTTCAGGTGTGCTTGGCACTGCTAGAATGGCAGAAATGGTTAGGGCATACTGTAAAGAGAAGCTAAGTTAAAGTATTTAAAAGCAACAGTAAGAACACTTTTGATTTTTTAAAAGAATACTTTCAAATCAATATGGTTGAGGGTCTATGAATCAGTAATATTGAGTTTCTCTCTTGGATGTTGAAAGTATTAGGCAGTCTACCTTACTTCACCAAACATACATCACATAAACTGCAATACATAACTTCACATTTTGCAAATGTCTTGTTCCATTCATGTCTCAATTTTTGTGATGTTTATTTTTACAACAGTTGAACAAAACTGTATGTCATATATTAAAAGCATCTGTAGTTATCTGCTGGATTAGATTTAGTAACTGGAATAAACTTAAATTTTATATCCTTCCTGCCCTGGCAATACCTGTATTTCCATTTCAGACAAAGCATTAGAGCTACTTTGGAGCAAATTAATAGCATAATAACTATAGATAAGTAGAATGGGTAACAGCAGCAGAGCCCAAAATATACACCTTCACTTCTTTAGGAAGTTTGCTCCATAGTCCTCTTAAGAGTACCTGATGGCCACATGTAAGCAGTGTACATGTGTGTCTGTGTCAATGCTTACAGACCAAAACAATCATCTGTAAGTGGGGCATTATTTGTATGCATGGGTTCAAAAATCATGCCACGATCAGTTGATTTGCATGTCACATACATGTCACATCTACAGGTATTTTATTCCTCTAAACCACCTATTCACCAGTAACCCATGTCTCAGCCACAGCATAGCCTAGGGCATGAGCCAGGAATTGAAGTGCATTGCCTTCCTTTTCTTGTTGTCTAGTGCTAGACCTTCTTGACATTAGCTTAACAGAGGGAAAGGGTTAGAAGCACTTCTTGAAGCTGTACATGCTACAGAGGTGCAGCTCATGCTGTGGTTTGCTGTCTCCTAAAAGCTCCAGAGCCACCAGTCATCTGACTTTTCCAGCCCGTGACATACTCCGTCCCAGACTTGCTGCCTGACCGTGTTTACAGGCTCTCTTGGGAGAAAGTCCTTCAGGAAGAAGGAAGATGAGTATTAGCTTTTTTTGTTCTAAAGAACAATTACTGCACTTCACTTTCAGAACAAGTTCATGCATGTGCTCAGGTTGGTTTTGCCTCGCTTTGTTTACCTGACTTTCTCATCACCAGTCGTATATTGATATGTGTGTCTGCTGTAAAACAGGTAAAACATCCAGTTTAGTGAGTGTGAAGAGGGCATGGCTTTGAGGAGGGACACTGTACTGACCTTTAGTATCTGTGTGAACTTGATCCATAATTATGTTTAAAACTTAAAATTTTTTAGTTGCTTTTCCATGG
Organism: Corapipo altera; assembly: GCF_003945725.1. NCBI lineage: Eukaryota > Metazoa > Chordata > Aves > Passeriformes > Pipridae > Corapipo > Corapipo altera. The sequence continues at coordinate 228,490 of NW_020884955.1, read as the reverse complement.
CTTTATATCTGTGGAAAAGAGCTGAATTCTCCAGAGGGTGGAGCGAAGAGCAGGAGCCAGTGGCAAACACCACCTCCTGAGCCGGACAAGTGGTGAGCAGCATGGACCTTGGCTCAAACCTCTGAGGCAGTCCCTCCTGTGTGTCTGGTGCCGATAATCAAGCTATATCGTGTCTTCCGAAGCCACATGTGTCTGTGAGATGAGCACAGCTGCTGCCTACAGCCAAGATGTGAGGCACTAATGGGCTGAAAAATTCCACTTTTCAAGCATGTGTTTGACTGCAAAAATTTTTTTTTGAGAGATCTTTGTACATTTCACTAGGTGCCTCTGAGTGTGTGATTTCAATAACATGACGATTGCAGATGAAGTAAAGCTGATGACAGGAATTAAGTCTGGGACAGAGACGTGGATCTGTTTAAGAGGAAATACTTGGCAGAACATGAAGGTGTGCAGAGGGAGAGAACAAAATATGGGAAGACTTGAGTCTATATGAAAACTGTTCTTCCTGTTCCAGAAACCCTTGGACACCATACTGCATGGGCTATTTATTTTTCCTGATGGCTAACTGAAGACCCCACACAATCAACACTGTACCATTCGTATCAGCCCTAAGCAGAGCTCAAGCCCCCTGGAAAGCCTCTCCCTCTGCTGTAAAACTGCGGCTGTGGAGCAGTTGACCTGTGAGCAGCACAGCTAATAAAGGCCATTTTTTTGTGGTGTGATGTGCTACATCCCCTTTGCCCCCTCCTATCACATCGCATCGCATCGCATCGCATTGCGTCCTCTTCCAGAAGGGGAAAACCCTGATTCTGATGGAGGCCCTGCTCCTACCCGGGGCAGAAGACAGTGCATGACCAGGAGGTCTCTTGAGCATTACATGCAGAACTGCAAGTGATGGCTGGTGTCTGTGATCCCCTCTCTGCAATCTCACTGTCAGTGTCTCTCCTCTACCTGTGTGAAACACATCTCTGAACTTTGCTGCATTGATTCAGACTTGGTCAATGGGTTATTAAGTAATGGGCAAAGAGAGGAACTAACACGATTGTTATTAAGCAGCACAGTTTCAGCTCAGTTTCCTGAGGGAAATCAGGCTATGTATACAGCAGCATTACCTGCATAGCTAAAAGAAGTGAGGCTGCACAGAGAAAGAGGTCAGAGAACTGCATTGTACCTGTGAAGCTATCCATTGCTGTGCATGCATGGCCTCCTGTCAACAATGGCAGAGTCTAATTCTCCATCCCCCCTGCCACTTTGACTATGTCTTGTATTAAGCAGTTCTGTTTCCAGTAACATTCAGGTTAATTTTCCCTAGGTTAAAATATCGCTGACCCAGTTATCATCACTGGGTTCTTGTATTGGGTTACTTCACCCATGTCCTCAAATGAGTAAAAAGATGCTATGTCTGATTAGGACCACTTGAGCTGATAGTGGTCTGTAGAATTTATTTTTTTAAATATTATATAAGATACTCCTATTTAACCCTCAAGATTACACAAAGACAAAGCTACATGATAGGGACAAAGTAACCACAAACTACTCTTGGCCAGTTTCATTCTCACAAAGGTAGTCTTGTCGTGTCTCTCTCACATCTCTTTACGAGGTTTTGAACCATCCCTCTGCCTTGGTGGACTTTCCCACTTTCCTTTCTTTATGCTTACTTGCCTCCCAGACTCTCAATCTGTGACATTGAATAGACTGTCTTATTGTCTGTTTTCTCCTTCTCAAGGATATGGCTATTCCAAATGGCACATTTCATTTCTTCGACTCTCGAAATCCCACACTTTCATCACAACATTATCATCCCAGCAAGTAGGAGATCATATCAACATTTTCCATTCCTTTTTTTGCTACTGCAAAAAATGGCATTCTTATATTGCAGCTTAGATGACTTCACTCTTTTTATGATGACACTGCTTCCCTTTTCTTTCTCACCAAATACAGTTGAATTCTTGTCACTGTCAAGGCTCTTCATGTTCCAGTCTCTACCTCTCTCTTTTTGTATTGGTAAGGTAACTGACACTGGAGAGTAGTTCACAGTGTCAGAGTTTTCTCCATTTCACTTTTCAGGTGATCTTCATATTTTCTCTCTCATTGCCTTTTACTCTCAAAGGAGATCAGGAAATCACATCAGTGAGATTTGCTATCACCTGGCTCACACCAGTAACATCTGTGTAATTGCCTTACTTTAAGTACTTTGTCAGGTCTTTAAAAAGCTGTTATTTCATTACGTTTTTACACAGAGTACAGCATAACTAAGCTTTCTTAGACTCTCCAACAATACAAATATAACTCAAAACAGAAGGAACTTACATGTCTTGAAACCACTGGTGCCCACAACCAGTGGTGATCCCATGATTACTGTGGCTAGAATAAAACTGAGCATTTTCACTTCTGGGAGTTAATCACTATCTTATGAATTCAGGTCTGCACCGAGACGACACATTACTCACATCATTAACCTTGAAGTCCTAAGGCAGTTTTTACAATCTTAAAGATCTTTTCAAAAGGTTTCAGAATGCGCCTATAATCTTTAAAATTACCACTTCAGTTTAAAGTCGTAGTTCAGTTTCATGAAACCTGTTCACATGGAAAAAAATAAAATCTTGCTTCCTATATTTAATTCCAACAATAAATGAGGTCTTTTTAAATATTACTGCAAAGGTTAAAGGAGACCTTAGGGCTAGGGCAAATTGAGCCAAGAGAATATGTGATGAGGTAGCAAGTAAATTTTATCAACAAGAGGGGGAACAAAAAGGTTTTTTTCCTTCTCGTTGAGCTTTTACATACATTTGTTTTAATAAAAGCCTTTATGTGTACATATTGTCTCTTCACTGTGAAAAAAAGGCATGAGGACTCCTTGTGATCTAAATTAGGAGGAAGCTGAGGATAAAAAGACTAGGTCTGTGCTACATGAGTTTGGGCAAGTCATTTTACTTCTCTAGGTGTCAGCCTCTCCCACCAGAAAAAGTCAACATTTCCAAAGCACTATGGTCTAGAGAGAATGAGCTGCGTGCTGCAGAGCACCAGTGAGTATTACTAAGTTTCTGACAAATCAGAATGTCTAAGAAGGCAGAGAAAAATGGTGAATGTACTGTTTCATCCATGACAAGGCTATGACTTCATGCACAGTCACGGGAGGAAAGAGATACTACTAAATAACTGACAAAGGGGGCAAAGAAAACGAGGAAAAACAAAGCATGTGTACGTTTCGCATGTGCTGCTGTTGAAACACGAGGGAACAAACTCCAACCAATCTTTCAGACATTTCAAAAACATTATGTCAACCTTTCCATCTCCCCCCACACAGTGCCTCTCACTCCTATGTGGTTTCTGTCCTATGAGATCTCTGTCCAACTCCACAATGCATCAGAAATATCTAATCACCATTATTATTGTCTTTTGTCAGCTATAGTATTAGATCAGTTCAATCAGATGCAAGCAGTGAGGTCAGCATAAAGCATTCACATGATGACAGAAGCAGTTTGCTATGCATAAAGGAGTTCGTTATTGTATCACTTTTAAATTTATAGGTTTAGTTCATCTTAAGCCAAATATCTAGTTATTTAACAGCTGTTATGAGTCAGCCAGAGAGAGGATTATTTAAAAAAAGTGTGGTGGTAAGAAATGCTTTAATCTTGAGCTACAATAGAAGAACAAGTCTGATCAGGCCATATCTAATAAAGGTGGTTCTCCAGTAGTACTTAGGAGTTTATCACTGGTCATACAAAACAGATGTTTTGATATCATTAATCCTTCCATTTTCATATTAATCCTAGAAATTTCAGAGATAGGTGGGGGAGGTTTTTTTCAGGGCATGGTACCATGCTTAAACATTTTCAGATAAGATAATTTTACAAATGGGTACTAAAGTGGTTTGTCCTGTGCAGATCCTGTGTATACTTATCGTCCTGTTCATGACTCAAAGTTCTTGGGATTTTCCATTATGGTAATATTTTAATGACTTCTTGCCAGCATGTCTTCATGTCACCTCCCTTATAAAGGAAATGGAGACACTGAGACATGAAGTCAGTGAGGTTTTGTCTGTGTCTTTACATCTAGCTGAGATGCACAAACCGAATGCAAACTGTAAATCAGTCAGAATGACTACTGGAAGATAGCCCCGTTTCATAGTTTTCCAGTCTAATGGCTCCACACCATGCTTATTTCAGGTTTAGACTGCCAGAAGAACAGGCATAGAGGAGAGGCGTATCCAGGCACTGCTATACTGTTATTCCTGACGTTCAGGTTGTTGCTGATGCCACCAAGACATGTTAGAGCAGCCGGTTAAGAGCAGCACTGGTATGATATAAAACCACAGGTATGAAAATGCTGATTTTAACTACTCTCCAGACTAGAGAAATGAGATCAATAGCAATGGCCTAGAAAAAGTTGTGATGGATAGCTGCTAAATGCCTCTAAGTTATGGGGCAGGGTGTGAAAATCAGTATGCAATCCAAGGATCTGTCAGCCTTAAACCCCTGCAGCCCATAGCAGCGTTGTCTCTGAAAAACTTTTCTGAAAACTGGAAAATCTGCAGAAACACCCTCACATGGAATTGAATTCCCACTTCTGGGAAGAGGTTAACTCACTGCTACAGACTGGAAGCTAAATAAATAAAACTAAATTGCTAGTCACATTCAGGGTTGTGCTAAACTCAAACTGTGACTACCTAAGCAACTTCTGAAAATCTAGAGTATGCAAGTAGTCAATCACAAATCAGAAAAAGGAACTATGAATACAAGGCACTAAACCAAAGAGAAACTTCTTGGTAAAGTACTGAAACTGTGTTGTCTTTGTGCCACTTGTTCTTAGCTTTTCTATTTCCTATGTGGGCAACAGGATGGTTGGAACAAACAGTCAGAAAAGTGGTTTGCATTTCGAGATGTAAAACATTTCTGTAACAAAGATTCAACTTTAGTTCAATGTGAGTCCCATTGATTTTTTTTTTCCTTTTCTCATTGATACCCCAGTGATGGTAAAAGATATCCCATAAAAGATATCCCATAATATCCTTCAGATTTCTGTAATGATAATAATGCTGGAAACATGAAAAAAACCCAACCAAACAAACTAAACCAAAATAAAAGAAAACAGAACAGACAAACAGAAAAACAGTGAATTAACCACAAGAGACTTATACCTTTCAAGCAAGAAATCCAGCTCTATTCTTGAGTAAACTAGAAACCCTGAGGGAAACTCCATAAATCTGTTCTGAAAATAGGATTATGAGTGGGTTTTTTTACAAGAATGGATGTTTTCTGGTTTATAATTTTTTGTATTATTAAGGATTATGTGCTGCACTCAGCCTGATTTGCAGCCTTGAATACTTCATGAGGAGTTTTGGTGTTAGTCTTTATCACATGGTAATCCCCGTCATGGAAATCAATATACTACCTGGGAATTCAGTGCTGGAAGCTGATTTAAAATCTAACATTTTCTAGGGACAAATTCTATCTTTGTAAATGAGAATATGTTAAATACATTCATCGTTTTTAACCAATAAGTTATCATCTGGCCTTTTGGTGGTGGTGGTTTTTCTCAAAGATAGACAATAGCCACCTCCATTCACATCAGCACCCAATAAAAAATGATATTTCATTCTTAACATGGCCGCAGAAATTATCTGCATCAGGAAGAAATAAGGAAAACACCTAAACTGAGTCTTCATTAATTTTTAAGAGATCAGTTTTTCACATAAAAACAAGGAGGGAAGGACGGGAAAGCGAAACAAAAATAGTTCAAAAAAATTACAAAAATATATCCTTCAAGTAGAATATGTGTTTCTGTCCTCTGACAAGCAGGGACAGAAATGAGGCTGCACTTCAGTACACTGCTGTATTTAACCTAAGACTAGCTTACTTCTGAGGGATGCCTGCAAATGCATAACTTTAAGCATACCCAGTCTCAATATATTCCAAATTCAAAGCCTTTCCTGGTTTTAGGCATTCTTTTTAAGGCTGTACAGAAAAAGAAGTTATCAACATCTTAACTAAAAAAGATACTTTAAGAAAATAATAAAAAGAAGGTATACCGTCAATTGTCATGGAAATTTCCACGATTTCAAGAAGAGCACAAAACCAAGCAATTAAGTGTCTGAAACATTGATTTAGATCACATGATTTAATTAGCAAATTGCACCTTTGTAGAACTTTTCACAGAATGATAGAGGAAAAGAAAGTGGGTCCTTAATTAGTCATTCTAAATTATCTCTCTATTGGAATTTTTATTTAATGAACAACCTTGATTAAGTTTGTTTCATTAAATTATGAGATCTGAATCATGCTATGAGACCTGTACAGACTTATGAACTTTAAGGGGTAAGGAAGTTAGTCCAATATGTATCAGCTTGACATCTACATTATTCATCTTTTTTTTCTAATGTACTTATGAGTTGCTGGTTTGTTACTTTAATAAAAACTGTGTTATTGTATGACTGCTCTCCTGTTGTCTTTGTCTGTAGCCCGGTGTTATGAAATAGTAAGTATTTGTAGAAACCTAATTTTTAATCACTTAGATATACTAACTGCCCTTAAGACCAAGTGCTTGTCACAAAAAAGGATTTCAAATATTTATTTATTTTGATCCATAGAGTGTTTGAGATTTTTTTTTTTCTGATTGTATCTGTTTTGAACAAAGTTACAAGTTATAAAAAAACCAAAATAATAAATGCAAATAGTTACCTGGTAAGAACCTTTACTGTTGTGACAATCATAATGAGATAGACTTCACCTTTCATTAGTAGAATAGCTGTGGCAATCTATTCTTTATCTCAGTGGAATTCTAGTCACAGTCACATTTCTTTATCTTTCCCATTAAGCATTTAGACACTTTGAAAGTTCTTTAAAGGTCAACATTAGGCAATTTATATATAAGGAATTAGAAGAGAAATGTTGCTATGCAGAAAATTACATATTACATAGCACTATAAGGCCGAAGATAAGAGTTGTAAAGCCAAGGTGTTCACAATAAGTGTGCATCTTGAAGAGCAGTTTTTAAAAAGGCCCTTGATTCGTTACAATTCTGACAGTTTTTCCTTTGTTCATGTTGAGTAATAGTTTATCAATTGAGGTTCTTCTACAGTAATCTAATGTACAAAATAAGTAAGGATAAACGAAGGATGAAGTTATGAAGGATAAAGTTATTCAGAGAAATAAATCAGGTTTGCTTTTTCTTTCTTGAAAAGATTTAAAATTTAGCTTTCATATTGTTCTTTTGTTGCAACAGACATTTCTTAGAATTACTAGAATTTACTCATTATATCATTAGAGTTATCAGAATAACTAGGATTTTATCTAGAATTCCTAGATTTTACAGCATTATCACTAGAATACGCCTCAAACACAGGACAAGGATCCTGCTAATTACAAAAATAAAATGTCTACAATATTCCACGTTTGTTTCAATAAGTGCAAGCTTGGAAAAAAACTACAAACATTAGAGAAAACTAACTGAATATTTCTTCTTTAATTTAAAATTACTTTCCTTACCCAAACAAAAACATACCCCTAAATACAAACAAACTAGATGATTCTCCATTCATAACAAGACACTGAATAGTTTTGTTCATAAGGTGAATTCATTTTCAGTGTTGTCACTGTCAGCTACTGCCAGAACAATATCCCAAATTTTCTGTCAAGTTTGGTCCTGTATGGGTAAATAGATTTGTGTTCCTTTAAATGCCTCTGTGTCACTCAGGTAACATTTAATACAACCAGCTTTAAGGGTAGACAAAGAAGATGTAAAGACGAAGAAGCAATTTCTTCGTCACGAGTTACTTGAGAAAATTCTTTTCCTGTTGAAATCACTAGCTTAACTCATCTGGTATTTTATAGAGAAATTTTAGTGGCCGGTAAGGTGAAGCATCTTCTATTCTCCCTTGAAAATAGGCTGGTTCTAGTCTTAATTTTATTCACAAAAGGTTTCCTAACGTACTGTATATTATATAAACCATTTGGATTTATGATTCGTAGTTGCTTAACATTTACCTCTCAGTTTAAAAAAAAAGAAAGAGGATTTTAAGTCTAATTTTTTAATAATTAAATCAATAAGAAGCAATTCAACTTTAACGTCTATTGTGATAAAGATTAATCCATAACAAGATTACAATTTTATTAAAAAACAGCTGAAACTAAACATTTCTTCAGAATTATATTGCCCCATGCAAACGTTTCACTAGAGTTCACTATATCCCCAGATACACAAACACTGTAGCTTTCAGCAGTGACCTGACACACCAAAGAGTCATCACTGGTTTTGTCCCTCACTCAAGTACCAATGTAAGAGAGATTAGCTGCAGTGCTGCCGCACTTCGACACCCCAGTAGCAGTTAAACTTCCCAATTCCAGGCACAGCCCCAGTGCTGGAGAGAGGCACCACATCAGCCTCTGCAGATGAGGCTCACACAATCTCCTGCAAGTGGCAGCAGCAAAAAAATCAAAGATCCAGGAAAATAAGGAAAATTAAATGAGGGGTCTTTGGGAGAGAGAGGATCTGAACTGGGGTTGCTGAAATTTGGCTAGTGTTGGGGTACAACTATGCAGAGCTCTCTTTTATTACTAAACAAAAGCAGGTACCTTTCCATGACAGTGAACAAGCGTCACCTATATTGGACTGTAGGGCAGCCCCAGGTCAAACACAAACTGCCACAGTACAAGACGCAGGCAAAGTTTTGCTTCTGCTTATCAGAAATTTAAATCTTCTGGCTAATGCCTCCCAAACTGCTCAGCACAGGGTTATAATGGAAATTTCCCTCAGTTTTCACTATGGATTTATTATTGTAGCTCCACAACTTGGAGCTGCTGCAGGACACATTAAAGTCATACAAAGCATTTTCCCTGAGTAGGTGTATTCAACTCATTTAATAAAGATTATGAGTGACTGCACCCCTTTTTTGGCTATGACACAACTCAAGGATAGAGAAATTTAATAGCATATTAGTCATCTGCCCAGAGGTGAAGTGTTTCATAATGAACTGAAAAGCCAGAAAATTGTGTCTATGTGTGTGTTTTAATATTACTCTGTTCCTACTAATGAAATTTATGCAAAGCACCACAAAAACTGATGAGTGTACATCCATAACGTGACTGAAGATGTTACAGGTTGCGTTAGGGTGAGGTGTTAAATTATTTATTACACGTCAAGTTTGGGTTTCTTCTTTTAATTGCTTTCTTGGTATTTTGAAATTATTCCTGCATTTAGTATGAACTATTAGCATAAACATCAAGGAAAATGTCACATGTTTTTGTTCCTGCAGGTACTCTATGCCTTGCCCAACGAAGAAGGCAAAGGCACCAATATCCTAAAACATCTGTAAGGCAGCAAACTTTGATTTATTTCATCTTTTAAAAAACATTAGGCAAGCTAGGTGTGCATACAAGTGAGGAGGAAGCAGGGAAGGACTTGGTGATTCAGACGACTGGCAGTGGAATAAAAAAATATATGGAAAATTAGTTTTGCTTGCAGGCGTAAGGATGGGTGATGGCAAGGCAGAACTGCTTGCTCACCTTTGGAGCCTGCAGCCCTGAGGTTTGCCCCGTGTACCTCACAGGTGTTGGGCTGGGCTGCAGCTGATGTAGGGGCACCGTGACAATTGCTGAGCCTGCCCTTGTCCTTGCCCACAGACCACCAAGGTGGCACTGCTAGTGAGCACCGGGAAGCTGGCTTTCCCACCTTCTTTGACTTAGCATAACTGTCTACACTTCTGTGCTGTCAGCCTGGTGCTGAGGAGAAATAAGAACATTCCTTTTACACCCAGTTGGGAGTGGAAATCAGCTCAGGGTCTAGCAAGCCAAGAGGGGCCAGGAGATCTGCAATCCTCATTCCCTCATGTGAGAGGAAGTCCTCCCATTCTACTGAAGTATATATGATATGTGCTTCTCAAAATCCCCCAGAAGAAGAGGTCTTGAAAGCTCCATGTCTGGTAAGACCCTAATTCGTCCCGTGGAAACAGCTGCTCATTTTGGGGTTTTGGTGGGGGCTTGAGGAATGAGAGATGGCTCCCTTTGGCTGGAATGCCTCCCTCACTGGAGGATTACTCACAGTGCCTGGGTGCCAGCCAGGAGCTGGATGGCAAGGTTCTGCCTCGCAGGTCTTGTGCTCCTCCTGCAAGTATAGATCTGCAATAGCTGGCACATTCCCTGCTGTTCTGAACAGCAATCCCCAAGCTGGGTTGCTGAGCATGCTGGAGAACAAAAATTATTCCTTTTTCTTCATCCAACCTTGAGCTGAAGGCATCTGATACACAGTCAGGGGCGAGCTCACAGGATGTCTTTAGTGACCATCAGTTCCCTGTGGCCAGGGAGAGATCAAAAAGGGGGAAAGAAAAAATAGTCTTCTATTTTTCACTAAGGGTTTTTTAAAACTCATTGGTAGAGCCTTGGGAAGTGGACAATAAATTGATGCCTTTAATATAATTTTCTGGATTTTTATTGAATAGCTTTTGATAGGATTTTTAGCAGTAGGTGTATTGTTGCGTTAGAACCTAGTGACTATGGACCATTTAAAAACCTTCAGTGATTATCAGGTTTTCCTTCAACCATCTTCGTGGCACACTTTATTCTTGTTGTGTAAGTAAGGAGAGGGTAAGACAGCCTGGAATAGCCTCTTGTTCCTCTTAGTGCACAATGCTTTGTGATTAGCAGCTGCACGTTGGTTTAAGAAGAGTGGTAAAAGCTACATACGCAAACAAATGTGCAAGTACGTACTGCAGGCAGCTCTGCACATGCTTAGAGCAAAGGTGTGCTTCAATGTATTACTGGACTGAGATATGAAAGTACAAATTATCTCCCTACAACCAAAATCAAGATGGTTAGACCAGCTTAAGTCATGTGTTTGGTGTCTTAAGGGCAATTTTATTTTAATTTATTAAAATCCATATACAAAACTTACGTATAAATCTAGATATAATATAAATGTATTTACAGATGTGACATTTATTAAAATGAGTCATATACAAACAAAAAATACCCTTGCTCTTAATCCTGTCCACAGTACAGCTACCCATTTTTTAATTGTCCAGAATGCGCAGTTTTGTAGAACCAGGCTTGGTAGACCCTGAAAACTCTTTTTAGTTGATTTTTAATTTCTTTCAAAACCAGCTCTCCCTATCTTTATTTGCTTTTGAGTCATGCTCAGCACTAATGGCCTTGTAAGGCTGAATGCAAACATTTTGCTTTTTTCAGGTTTTGAGGTTTACAGAAAACCTCTTTGCAAAGATGATAGCTTTGGTCCAGAACATGTCTCATGCATGAAATTTCAAAGTACTTGAAGTTTCTCTGTGCCTAGTGAGGGCAACACATATTCACTGCTTTAGGAGAAGACAGAATTCTTTGGCTTGTTGAAAATCACCTTTCTGAATGCATGCCTGGGCACATGAACACTAAAAATTGTTCTTTGCAGAGACTAGTGGAAAAATCTCTAATGTAAGAAATTAATTTCTTTTCATGTTAGCATGATATTTATGGAAGTCTAATGCACCTTTTGCTGTTTTAGACCAAATACATACAGTATGTTTTACCTAACTGTAAGGAAGATTGCTTTTCTGATTTTTAATTACAGTTATGTAGAAACAACCTCAAAGACAAATCTGTGCAGCATTAAAGCACAAAGGGTCTGATCCTGTTATATATTGACTAATATCAGAGGTAAATCTTTCTGACTTCAAAGAAAATTGACATTAACCTGTCCTTCTCCAACTACTGCTTACTAATAAAGCATTGTTTATAAATTATGCTACTCCTACTTACATAAACCACTTTCACCTTTTTTGCAAATCTCTCAGTTGAATTGGCTGGCATGATGCTAGTAGGAAGCTCAGAGACAAAGTTCAAGCTTCTAAATATTTTTCTTCTGAAATTGAACAGTTAGTTTCCTTACTTTGCCTGACACAAAAGTGCGGTTCCTGGGGTTTATACTTTGACTTTGCATGTTGAAACTCAGCTTTTCTGTAATATTCCTCCTGATTTATGGTTTTAGGAGTGATTCAAACAAACCCCCTTTCTGTTTGTGGTTTTGTTGGTTTTTTTTTTCCAAGCAGACATACAAGTATGTGGTTCCCAATTTTTTCATTCTTGTTTTTTTCTGTTTGCTTCATCTTGATTTTTTTGTGTCCCAAAATAGGTCATGATCACAAGGCAGTCAATATACCTGCTTTTCTTCTTTAAAAATTATTTCAACACCTAATAAAAACATTAATCATTGAGAAAGAGGAACTTACACATTTGTACAGAAATCTTCAAAAGCCACATAAGATAACAACCATACATCATAAAAATAGTATATTGAAAATAAAAACATATTTCAGGCTTACAGAGGATTCTACTGACAAATTAAAACAGCTGGTGATGTCAGAGTGGGCTATGTAAACACCATTGTATGTATAGGTCACAATATTCACACACACAGGTTAACGAGAAAGTATGAATGAGGTCCCCAAGAAACGCCAAAGATTTTTCAGGGACTTCTGTATCTTACCTCAAGAATAAACAGAAGGGAAGAAAAAGACTTAAGCCATATAACCCAGGTCTAACACAGTCCCAGACATCACATACCATGCCTTCTTTTATAAAGGATCCTACAGCAGCTAGAATTACTTCTGAAATGTCTGATAATAATGTCTGTTATGAATTAGATTTAATATAATGTCTGGTTTTTTAAGCATCAGTGTGCTTTTGTGAGTCATTCTTACTCATCCAAGCAACCTGTTTTTAGTGTAAAGGGATGGTAGATTGATGCACTGCAATTGTACCTATTTTAATTTTTTTTTTTTTTTAACAAAATTACTACCTTGCTTACCGTGCACCTACTTGTTAGGTGAGAAGGCATATGCCTTGAAATGTTATAAATTAGAGCAGGAATATGAAGTTCAATCACAGTATTGCATAGTCTTATGGACAATAATGGAGATCTGTCAAAGCAAACAATACCCAGTGTTTGCTCATCAGACCTACACAGGAACACTCCCTTTCACTACAACAAAAGATATAAAATAATAAATGCTGTACTTCTTGTGATATTAGAAAATGGAGAAAAAAAGAATACCTAGTGTGCAAATGAAAAAATATGCTAAGTATGTCAGGAAAAAAGAGGATGCATTTATTTTTGCAATGTCTTTGACCTCTCTGTAAGGACATGCACTGTTCTGTGTTGCTGTGTGCAATTCTGAGTAAGCTATACAGAAAAAGTTAATTAAAAAAAAAATCCAACAAAAATAGCATCCAAACCAAAGGTCTTCCAGAATCCAGTGTCTTGAATTTGTGCTAAGAAGAATAGAAATTTGCTTCAAATACATTAAATTTTTAAGAATATTGTATGCATGGAAGAAAAAGAAGAGGAGCAGCTGTGGCACTTCAAAGGAAACACCACAATTTATTATTGGGCAAAAGAACATGTGCTCCATCCTACAGCTCTTTGGGACACAAAATGTGGACCCAAACCGGGAGCAGAACTAGGATTCCAAAGATATGCAGGAAAATATTTAATCTTGGCTATGACTCCTCCAATCCCAAAAGCCCATGGTGGCTCTGAGGCATGCAGAGCAGGAGCTTTACACAAAGAGCTGCAGGGCAACAGGTACGAGCTGGGAACACATTTCTGCACCAGACACTGGTCAGGAGGGTCTGACAGAGCCACAGGCTGCCCCTGAAGACCAGTCTGTTCATGCTGTGGTTCCCTTTGCTACTCCAAATTCTATCTATCACTTTGAAGCTTTATATGCTGCCTTTTTTTGTTTGAAAAGTGCCTCTAAGACTGAGAAGCAAAGGGAAAGAAAGTAAGTGAAACTAGTCTTTCAAACGTTACTGCTTGGGAGGACTCCAAAATGACAAAAAGTGGTTTTGCAGCTCACAAAGTCTCACTTCAAGGAAAAGACACATCTGTTTTCGTGGTTTTGGCTTTATTTTTGCTTTTTATATGTGCTTATATATAAATATAAAGGTTTGCATCTGCATATTTGTGTTTGGTACATACACGGAACGACAGAAACATATAGGTTTCCTATCATTCCTTATTCAGGCAAATGTTAGTATAATGGATTACATAGAAGCCTCTTAACATAAATTTGGGGTTAGTGCTTATATTTAAATTGTTGTCTAGAAAGAAATACCCTATCTGTGTCCTGAAAAACTGCTGCGGGGACCTCCGGCCTAAAATGATTTCAGTTCTCTCTAAAAATGGCCAAATACAGAGGAGCAGAGGCTGCAGTGGCAAATACACCGAAAGCAACCTAATTAGTATGAAATTTTTATCATTGTGAAAACGGCTTTCACCAGTACTTCATCATTGAATTAGTATGCTAGCTTCTTAGTTTTCAAATGCTCATTGAGCATGCACAATGACTGTGAGGGAAATCTTCACGCCCCTGGTTTTGTTATGTTTATACTTGAGGTGCTGTGTTCATCATGTAAAGCCCCCAAGTAATGTTAAGCAGGCAGTGTCAGGGTTCAAACTGCGGTTGCATGAATGTTTCTATTTCAGCTTTACAGTGTCTCCCTGACATGTCTGAATTTTTTATTACATTAATATGTAATTTATATGCATATATACATACATATGCATGTGTGCAAATGCTTCTACAAAGGAGAGGAAACATTCTCATCCTTGTGATTCCCTGCTCAAGAGGAAATCTAACCTAGGAGCAATGGTCAGCATACCCATCTACTTATTTCCAAAACATTAAGATCTGTTTTGATTTTTGATGACCTTTGTGAGTCTTAGGTGATCATGTATTTTTACTGTTCTTCTGTCAGTCATAATCAATAAGTAAAGTGAAAATCCTGTGAATTACTGTGATACTTCACGTGTGCAAGACGTAGTTTTCAGCATTGAATACTTTTGTCAGTTTACATCCTCCCAATTTTCTTCTCAGTGTAGATAGGATGTGCAGTGATGCCTGGTTTAAAAATTATTTTTTCAACGTCTCTTTTTGGTCTTTTACAAACAGCAGGGTTTTGCCTTTGACAATGTGACATGTTTCAAATTTATCTCAGACATTAGAAAGAACATTAAAACTACAGCTATTTTTGCACCACACAGAGCACTTAATATAATAAAATGGATTGTTTCAAGTCATACCAAAAAAATTCATTTTATTGCTCTTCAACTGATTTCTTGCCTGCCAATATTTAGGGGGAAACTTTAATTTTGTACTATATGGCTCACTGAACTCAAATAAACGTTCTGAATCATTCAAAAATTAAGTCATGAATGGAACAACTGTGCACATTTCTTCTAGTCTGGTATATGTAAGCGTACATAAGCACTGTAAATGCAGATATTGCAGCTGTAGACCGACTTGCACATGTTAGTATTTGTGGTTGGAATTTGTCATATTTTTGTCATTTATCGTATTATAGTTTGTCTGAATTATAAGTACAGCATCAGATTGGTAAGAGTGGAAATGGAAGAAGAGTATAGGCAACAAGAACCAGCTGTAATTTATACCAAGCCTAAAAAACTAGACTGTGATGTTGCAACAGTTGACTTTTGTTGGCTTTATAGTCTGTTTTGCTGTTAACACTAGAATTATCCCTACTCTTTTGGAAATACCGAGTTCTGCAGGCTAAAGTTCTCTATCCAAACAACATGTTCACTGCAGGCAACAGAATAAAACCCTTCACCAGGACACCAAGTGCACGGGTAACCTCGGAGTAAAGAGGATTGCGCGAGTAAAATCCCACGAGCAAATAATTTCAAAGATCAGGACCTAGAGCTACATTCCAAATATAAGAGTTGAAAGGCAGATTCTTTCTTCCATGTTACATGACAAAGTGGATTGTACTACAAGGTGTTGTATAAGATTTTCAAAAAGCTGACATTATTTTAAAAAATTGGATTGCAATAAAAGTCATGTTTAATTAGTCTATAAATACCATATTTCACTCATGCTAATTCATCCATTCATTGTTATACATAAACACGTATGAAATTTGGGGTTTGGGTATTGGAAAAAAGAAAATAGCAGAATTATGCTCCCTCATATCTAAGTAACACTTCATTTTCTTGTCCCTAATATATTGGGTCTGATAACAGGTATTTTATGACTACAGTCATACCAACCAAGGTACTGATTGAGCAACCATACCAAACTTTGAAACAGCAAAGGAATAAAGAGTAGATCTCTCATGTTTGTACTCAGTATAAATTTTATTTAACATGGTGATTGAAAGGTGGATCAAAGGATCAACCAGAATGCATAATTTCCCAGTGGTGTACTGATGTCTGACCACATTATTCTTTTAATACTCTGTTTAATTTTCCAGGAAGAAGTCTCTCTAAATCCAATGCTTTGAAAATCACAACCACACTGCTTGGCAGCTCTCAGGTTGTTCTGAATGGTAAGGTAGTGTAGTTATCATTGTAAGAGGATTTTGGGGACTCAGAGCCCTTACCACATGCATTTCTCTGAGTATATGAGTAGTCCAGTGGGACCAAATACAATAACTCCCATGCAAAATGTGTGGCTCTATCTGAGGCCAAGAATTACATGTATAAGAGAAGAAAGAGAGGAAATTCCACAATAGTGACTGGGGCACTGTTAGAAGGGTAAAGGTGCCAAGGCAGCAGCAGCTTCCCTAACCACAGCCCTGAGCTGCACCACTTAAAGTTATCATGTTTGGTTTCAAATCCATTATCCATAGGGTCAAAGGCTGAAGAAAAGCAACTCTAAGATGACAATGGTGGATTTGCCCCATCACAGAAAGCCAAGGTTATGTTTGCAACCCCAAAAACTGATCATTACTTGTGTGTTCAAAAGATCTCGAAATCAGGAAATGTGTCTCTGTGATAAAAATTTCTGTGCCAGAAGCCATACAATTGACTCAAAGCAAAAAGCATTTCAAGTGAATCACACATTCAGGCAAGCCCAGACAGGACACTCGTAAGTATCTGTTGGCCATCATAATGGTTATCTCTCTTCAGGAACTTCAGTGTCAACAGAACCCCTGGCAAACACAGACCTATCTTACATGCTGGGCCCAGACCTGTTCTCTTTCCCGTGGTAAAATTTCCACAGCTAGCAGTGGAAATTTTACCTTTAAGATCTACTCAGCTCTGTCTTTCATATGGAAGTCGGAGCTCAGCCTTCTGTAGAGAACAAATGGTTACACACATCTTAATATTTCTCTGCACTGTGTCCTAGCTAGAGAGAGTGTAATGGAGTGTCTGGGGAACAGGGAGCAAAAGAAGAGGAAAAAAATGTGGTCTCCCTCCACTGATGCAGTTTATGCACCAGCTTATCAATCCTTCTTCCTAACCACTCCTCTATAGCCGTGGCCAAGTTACTTAAAAGAGGTTTTGCCCCATGTTTAACATTTGGTTTCTGGCATCCTTAAATGCCAAGTGGGTAATTCACTAAAGGTATCAAGAAAAATGCACTGTTCAGCTCTTAGAAGTGGAGGTGACACTTCTGTCACCAACAGAGGGGGAATGGACTCTCTCATCTACAATGTGCCAAAACAGACAGATTAAGCTCGTGCTCCTGTAGCTAAGCAACACCGATTCAGGCTTATGGGAACATATCAGATGGCCACCCCTTTCAAGTCATTAGCTAAAATTCTATCCAATTCTCTAATGAGTCAGGATCTTCCACTGATTCAGCCATAGGCTCCCTGAAAATGGATATCAGCTGATGATGAGGTGAAGCACTAGTAGAAAAACTTTACTGATAACCAAGGTGCGGAAAACACCTAGTGAACTGAATCCAAGGAGGAGGAATTTTATCTGTTTACATGTTTTCCTGTATTTCCAACTGGATTTCTAGTATCATATTCAATCCAGAAAGCTAGGTATCCTCCACCTGCAGGATTGTTTTGCTCCTTTGACCAGAACTCAGATACTTCTCTTGCTCTGTTAAGCTGCCCACTTGGCGGCAGTTGTCGTCACAGAAGGCAGGTGTATCTGGTGGGACAATGTTTTACACATCTTCTTCATGTGTAGCATGAGTTATAAAACCTACCCATAAAAACTTCAGAGATCATCAGACAGAATACTAAAGTAAAATCTTGCTTACAAGTAATCATTAAAAGTCTTGCAGCTTCAGATATCTCTCTGTTATTTCATTGGCCCAACTATCCTGAATTTATTGTCAACAGAAAACATTGCTTTGTACTCCTCCTAAGAATTACCACAGATTTGTTTTGGTGCCAAACCCCTGCCATTTTCCATCCCACAGACAGTTGAAGGCAATAGATGTAGCAATTTTCAAAATGCTGCCTTGCCTCTCTGAAATTATGTGGATAATGGGATTGTTTTCCATGAAGCTGTTTGTGACATTCATTGCAGAAACTGCTGCCCAAAATCAACAGAAGGAACTCTGACTGTGGTCCAGTGTAATCCGTGCATAACCTGTATTTTAATATTTACTAACATTTAATTTGTCATAAATACAAAATAAAATGCATGTTGAGATTTTAAATTAACAAATAAGCAATAACTGATACAAAATATGTTCTATTTCATGAAAGTAGAGTCTTATGAACAAATAGCAATTGCACCATAGGTATAAACAAAGCCAAACCCAGTCATCGTGGGTCAGGAAACTGTAAGAACAACTCTCTTGTCACGATCAAGTAATGATGATGTTTCATCTTGGGCTTCAGTAATTAGCCAACATGCTGGATTTTGCTGAGTTACTTTGATTAGGAGGATGAGATGGTAATATGAGTAACCTTCAGTTTTCTGGATATTTATTTAACAAAAAACATAGATATATACAAAGGGTTTTTTCTGGTATGTAACAGAACAAGAACAACAGCATTAAATTTCAGTGAGCAGTGTGCTCAGAGGACTCTACGTTTAAGAAGACTGTGACAATTCCCTCCTCCTTGTGTTATTGCAATCAGTTAAATCCCTGAAACTACTCAGCTCTGCTGTAACTTTCCAGCCACCACTATTCAAAGTTGCATTTAATGACCCCTTCCACTCAGCCTGCAAGAAAAGATGCCAAACTTAGCTACTGGGCCAAATCAAGTCTCCAGCTGTCTCTAGTTCACCATCTGATAGCTGGCAGGCATTGATATTCTACAGAGTAACAATTCCATCTCTACAACTGCCTTTTCTTCCACTGAACCTGGCAAAACATCACTAAGTCTAACGCTAGGAGTGTAGACATTCAAAACAGGTTCAGGCAGCTACGTTTTATAGACAGGGATGAAAAGAAAAACAATCAGGAGGTATGATATAATTACAGGGTAATAAAACTATAAATGTTGTTAATACATTAATTTAATATCTGGCTTTCTCATCTGGATGTACAAATCCACAGATCTCCCATTGTTTTCATTTTAGGCGGAAAAGGTAATTTTTTTGACTGATGTCCATCAATAGACACATATTTTTTTCAACAGTGATACAGAATTAAGAATATCAGAAATATTAAGGGGGGGAAGCTCATCTTCCCACAGAGTAAGCAAAAAGCATAAAATAGAAACTCCTACCGTGTTATGAAGATTTAACTTATCGGGGTGTGAAAAACACTCTACTGGAGGAAAAATATTTATACAAAAAATAAGGAGAGCAAAACGCTACTGCTACCACAAGAAATGTCCCTGACATACAACTTCCTGACACCTTTCTTAACATCTGTGCTGAAATTCTGAAACACTTGGAAAACATTTTGTTTCAGATGAGGCCCATGAAAGCACAATTGTCACAATTATCCTGTCTAAAACCTTGTCACTCTCAAAGCGAAGTCTCCACAGACAGCAGAGGAAAGATCATTCTTGCCTTAATTTTGAGAGGAGCAAGGAAGTCAGCTAGTTACAGTGAGGGTGAGCAGAGATGATGTTTACAGGAAGGGATGGTATGACACAGAGGATCTGTAACACATGGCAGGAAGGGTTGGGTGTGAGAGAACAGAGCTGAAGGGAGAGAAGAGGGTGAGATGCAGAATTTGTTCCAGGGAAGGACTGTTGAGGACAAGAAGAAGACCACAGTAATCAAGAATGGTTATGTAATTTGGAGAGACATCAGATGGTCATTCACTAAATTCAGAACAGGACCAAACTTTACAACCAGTAGGAAACTCACAGAGGTTTGCCAGTTGCTGGTTTGAATAAAGTGAGCAACATAAGCCTCTGAGAACACCAGACATTTTTATATCTAGAATGAAACTGTGAAACTTGTTTTGATTTGCTTAATTTAAGCTACCACTCCAAAGAAGAAGCTCTGAGACTCCTTGGGAACTGGACACACTATTATTCTTCACTTACTTTATTTTGTGCTTGGAAAGTACAAGGAAAAAAATGCTTCAAACAAAGAAAGAAAGGTGATAGTGTTTAAATGGCTGATCTTGAGTGTTAAAGAGAGAGCTTCCGTGTCTTTTTCTTGTTACAACAAATGCAAAGCTGCCACAAAGCACTCCACCCCTTATTTAAAGCTAGAGTTTCTGGATATGAAAATCACCAGACCAAAAGCCATTTATGCCGCCTACAGAAGACTGAGACATTCCAACTATGCTCTGTATCATTTATCAACAATAATATGCCTGTAATTAGCTCATGGTTCTGCTGAAGTCTGAAAAGTCTGTTGCAGTTTACAAAAAAATCCACATCAAAAATCTAAACCCCAACCAACAAACCTTCTGCAAAACACTATTAAAAAAAAAATTGACACATACACAGTGCTGTCAGGAATTCTTTATATGCCTAATATGAATAATTTTGAATCTCTGATAGGCAGGACAGAAACCTCTGAATGACAGTAAGTAATATAAAAACAAGTAAGATATAAAGCTAGGCAGTAGAGCAACAAGGTTCAGAATTACCCTGTGAGGTTTAGGGAGTTAATCCCATTTCGTCCCTGTGGGATGCAATGAATGTGTGCTACTGTGGATCATGGTATCCTTCAGAGTTTACATGTTGCTTTTCTGCATAATTGTTTGTGTAGGAGTTGAGAAGAAGCACTGTATTTTTCAGATTATCAAATGCCCCTTTGCAGATTATCACTTTGAAAGCTCATTATTTAAGAATAAATAATCAGAGTGTCTGATCAGAGGACACGACATACAACCCTTCAAAGCAATCTTCTCGAAAGATTTTGCCCCAGATTTCCTTTGGAGAGGACACAGTGCTTGCCTGTTTTTCTAACAACAGCATAATGTCAGCTTTGAGCAATTTTTGAAAAGAATATGAAAAACTTCATAGAAGAGGAAACAGCTGATAAACTGCTACATCTTACTTGCTTGCTATAAAATTTTACATTGTCACCACTTTCAAGAGTTACTGTGAAAAGGATCACAGTGCTCTTTGCTAAAATAAATTATCTGAAAAAATACTGCCACTGTTACTTATGAAGATTACAGTACTTTTTTATCATATCACCTTAAAAGAAAAAGTATACTAATTTTAAAAAAATTCTATAGAGAGCTCAAGTCAATAACATTTTAATAAAGATTTCTCTCTGTGTATATATAAATATATATATATACGCATAGATATATAAATTTATATATAGAGAAAAAAATAAACACCAGCCTTACCTACAGTGAAAAATCTTGCAGTCATATAAGAATGAGGTGAGATGAAGCCTTTACTCGTAATGAGAATCAAAGAGGAAAGAAAGTGAAATCAGGAAGCTAGTTCCTACTTGAAAAACCACAACTGTGAGGAAGGCTCTAAGTTTGTCTATGAATCAGCCAAACATCTGATCTCTGGGGGTAATTAACTGCCTGAAAATAAATGCATCTGGAACATTTTTGTGGAATAGGAGGTAGGAAAAAATTAGACACCACATAAATAACAAAGCTCAGGAGCTTTTGGTTGATAACTTCTGTGAATTGTTTAATAATTCCTTGGTGAAAATTAGAGACTATTGAACACAAAAAAGAGAAAGTGAAGATTTTAGCAGCAGCCAGTACTTTTTGTTCTACTCTAATAAGGAAAAAGGAACTGCAGAATTGCTGAAATTGTAGTGTTGCATTGTTAAAAACAAAACTGCTCCAATTTAAAATGCTTACGTGCTTTTTTAGCACAGACGTAGTGACCAGCTGGAGTGAAGGTTTCTTGCAGTACACACAAACTACACACAGTTCTTCACAAACTGACAAGAAGTAGGAAATACAAATCAAATCTGAGACAACATTTCTAACTTGCCCAATTGCAACAAAAAGATAAGTCCAGACAAATCCGGTGTTCTTGCTCTCAAAGTCTTCTGTAAATACAATCGAAATGATGATGACTGTGACACTTATATGCAAAAGAAACAGGAAATATGTATGGTCTGAACAAGACATTTACTTGCCCAGTTTTGAATACGGTAATATACCATATTTGTGAATTATAGCTTTATCTTCTGTAGAGTTTTTAAAATTGCTCTAATTAACTCAAAATATGAAAAATATTTAGAAATCTTTAGATATTTTAACTTCTTTCTGATACGTATTACAGGCAGAGGCTAAAAATACTCACAGAAAGAAATATTCTCTTGATTGCAAGTAATTTAGTTCCTTCAAACTAAATAGGAAAGCCAGAGCTGCTCCATCCAAAGGATGTATTTTCCTCTAAAACCAAGGGTTTGCAGAGCTGAGCTACTGTATTTGCCTACTGCAGTCTACGATGTGGATACTCAAATGCTACTTTCAAATTGGGAGGACATTTTCATCCTTTACGAGTATTAGAAGTGGCTATTCTTTGACTTTGGAACATTCAATACTGTCCTAAAACAGCAAAACTAACTGAGAGCTAAAATCACTGTGATAATGATGATATGATGATTATGATGATGATTGATTATGATTCCTTTAGTCAGCAATTCCCTTTAAGAAGAGTCAAAAAAAAATACAAAAAAGTATTATAAGGGACTGAATTGTGAATGGTACTTTACCAATTGAGCACAAAGGAGTTACATGATGACACAGTGGGTTGCTACAGCACAGGGAGGGGTTCCTGAACCACCCACCATCAGGACAGAAGCTGGGGACTTGCACGTGGTACAAGGAGGGTTAAGTTTCACAAGAGCATGGAAGAAGTAGAGGGTGTCACAGAACTTTGCAGTTGGAAAAATTTCAACAGGAACAGGCCAAAAGCTAATGCCAAAGTTTTATTGTACCAACACAGTGTGGAAATTTAGCCCAAGAGAGCAAACTTGATCAAAACAAACTAAAATCAATTTTTGTGTAGCATAGCTGGAAATCGGTCCCTCTTCAAGAACAGCTGATGCTGGATAGCAGAGCAGGATAGCAAAGCCATTGTGGATTTTTGCTTCTGCAGTCACAGGACAGTCATGACTCCTCTCCTGGCTCTTTACGGGCAGTACCACCTCCTAAATGTGATCCCTCCCTTAAGGCATTATCCAGTTCACTTTTCACTCATGAAAAAGTGATTTTCTTTCAAACCTAATTTAGATCTTTCTTAGATCAAGCACATGCTTGGCCTCCCCTACTTCAGTCTACATCTAAGCTCAAGGTCTGTTGATGTCTCTGACATTCTGATCAGTAGCCTGTTAGCAGGACTATAGGTCCAACCTGTTAAGATATGAAATAAAACCTTCCATTCACCGCTTCTGACTGGAGGACTTCAGTCTGAATGTGCAGAGATCCAGACTCAACTGCATGCAAATCATATAATTTATTATATAATATATTCACCTTCACAAACAGAGGCCCCAGGTAGAGACATCATCTGGAGGGGGCAATCCTTAGGGAACGGGAGCAGGGTAAAAAACTTCACTGCTACACATGATTCAAAATAAGGCAGTCCATCAGAGCAAGGCTGCCGACCACAGACCTTTCCATTCAAACATACAGACCAGAAGTGTTGGTTATTGGGGTATATCTTTCTGTTTTTCAGTCCCTCAACAGCATACAACTTGAGAAAAGCCTCCCTTGGCCTCTACTGCATTCTCTGAGCAGCCCACCTCTTCCTCAGGCACCCCTCATGCGTCACTGCCAGCACAGTGCTTTGCTGACTGTCAATGGTCCCTTATCCATAAGGAGATTTGCTCCAACCACACCCTATTTCAATTACAGCTAGATTGTGTATTTATTCCTCATCAAAAGATGGTGTGTAGGTGGATCTTGAAAGGTCCTGGACTCCTTTCTGTTTTGAACAAACTTTACTGCTGTACACCAGTGCTCAGAGGTGCTCCTGGTACAGACAGTGAAGCCAAATTCAGTGCATGGTGATGAGACCTTCTACAGATGCCTCTGGCAGAAGGACTGGATTTTGTATGTGCTTTATCAATAACTCCTTAGACATCTTCTCCCCATCCCATTTTTTACATCTTCTATGGGCTGGGATTCCATTCTACAAGGTCTGCATAGACCTGGTGAGAATCAACTGGACCTTCCATGTATTTCTACAAAAGAGAGTAACACACATTTTTCTGATGGATTTTTTAGAGCCGACTTACCAATTTGTACTAACTGTCTCCTAATTTACTTACCATCATATCTATTTGCTTATAGAGATGCAGATATAACTGATGGCAGGAAGTCTGCATGTAGATCATAATTTTATCTAATTTATGAATTTTCTCTGTTATGGTCCCTTCACTTCTTAGTACCATGATGATTTCCTTTTCTCCCTTTAAAAAGTTTTTTATTGATAAGGAGACAAAAATGTTGTCAGTGCAGTGCAGAGGCAGAGAAAACCTGACATCTGTTCCATTTGGCCTCTCCTTTTAATTTCCCTTAAAGATGCCCAATTTTTGCTGTCTCTCATTATTTCTGCTGGGGTTTTTTGTGATTTGTTTGGAGGTTTGTTTGTTTGTTCTTGTTTTTTTGGTTCTTTTCCCCAAAGGGCAAGCCATTATTAAATGATGGCAGGGTGACAAGTCCAAATATGCTTTGCATTAATTTTTATTCCCCTCATCTGATTAGCAACCATTCTGGGAAAAAAGTAAGGAGAAAATTTTGCACATGATGAAATTTTCAGAGGCATACTTATTGTATGAAAATCCTTCTGGACATTTCTTACCTAATTGAAGAGAGAACTGACACAAAACCACAGATGGGATAGATTCCACTCCAAAAGATGCATGGCTCAACCCAAAGAATGCCCTGGCATGTTTCCATCATTCTGGAGAGGCTTCCACGTACCTGAAGCTACATCTCTCAAAAAGAGTCAAGCAAGTGCACAAAGGTGATATCAGATGTTTCATAGGATCAACGCCCCTGGGAGTCCTTATGTCAACAAGAGCCCCTAGACTATTCCTTCTGAGGCGTAAGTACCAAAATCACCTTTGTTTAGCTCCCCAGATGTGAAGGAGCAGCACAAATCCTGATTTGAATTTGGTGATTACATACAGGCTGTCTCCTCACGGCCACTCTTGGGGCCAGATCAGCTACCTGTGCAGACAACAAACCTATCAGTGCAGTCTCCAGTCCAGGCAAGAACTGATTTCCTTGAGTCTGTCTGGTATACGACAGATGGGCTTGTGCTGTCTGGAGGCCATCAAGTTCACTGAGGCAGGCTGTCCACAAACTGACTGCAAGATTGCTATGTGGAGAGGAAGATCTGAAAAACTTGCTTGTTCCCAGGCCTTTCTCAGTCACCTGAGAGTAATGTAACAGCAAAAACTCACCTTTGACTGTTGAATCTCTCTTGTAGTAAACATTTTTGGTACTTCTTGTTCTCAGACAGGAGTCATATAATTCTATTTGTAAAAAACCTGGCAAGCCAGAAAGGAGTTTGTCCAAGATGGGAAAGCAACCATGAATAACAGTTTGAAATCTAAATCTAAAGAGCTGGATGTGCTTCAAGCCTTCTCCTTCTGTCCAAGGGCATCTACTCATTGCTGACAAGTCAGAGACCCAGCAACAAAAAGATCTTCTGGTGACTCATATCCATGAAAATTCCTGGCATGTAACATCTAATGTGTAAATCCTCAAATGAGCTTAGTCATGGTGTCACCAAGGAGAGAGCTGAGAGTCCTGCAGAAGGATGTGTAAGAGACATGAGCAATGCGTAGCAGTGTGTGGACACGGGAAAGAACATGATATTTTATTCAATTCATTCCACAGGGCATTAGAAAATCTATTACTTTTCTTGATCTTTTAGATAGACCAGCTGTGCGAGGGAAGGCAGTCCAGTGGGAAGCCACAATCCTGTTGGAGTTGGGTAGGAAAACCAGCGTCTTCACAAAAGAAGAGAGGGCCATAGAAATGGCCCAGGTGTAATAAGTACCAGACTTATAAAGTGTTAGGGAATGGGATGATACCATGGTATCTCCAGGGTAGAGGTACAATAGCTAGATGCCTATTGACTACACAAAGTGGAATTTTGACATTAGGTTGTTAATGGATGGCTTCAAAAACATACACCTTACACATATCTGTGAGGCAGGTTGATCAGGAAAGTATCAGGCTGGGAATTTTTCAAGATACTGCTATTTCATTAGAAAATGACAGTTCATTGAAAGCAAATATTTGCCAGGAAAATTTGCAGAACCTTTGGTTTAAGAGTTTGAAACTAAGAATATTTTTTTTACTTGGAGAAAAGTCTACACTGTAAGTAAAACTAAACTGAATTTCTTTAAACTTGATTTCTTTAAGTTTGAAAGTCTTTTATGTGTAAGTGATGAAACCTGTATGAAGAGTTCCAGTGCTATCAAAAAACCTCTAATAATACAAACCAGCATTAGTTTTTAATGTTTATCTGTAAAATAAATCTGTATGTTTAATTTCTGGGAGGAATTAAGTGTTATTTAGCTCATTTGCAACTGTACTCCTGATGCTCTGGTTACTATGGGTGAGTAGCCACAAATATAACTTCTGTATCATTGCAGTTTGAAGGTTAGAGATCTTCTAAAAGAGAAGCCAGGCCTTAGTCTTAATATTATCGCTACTTGTCCACCCCAACTCACAATCAATATGCTGTTTAGACACTTGTGCAGAAAAAAAAGAAATAAAAATTAAATACAAATCTAAATCAGACAAAGTGAAGCTTGAAGTGGCCAAATTACCAAAGGGTTTGGTAAATAAATAAAGATATGGAGTACAATTTCTTTTTTAAAGAGATGGAGGGAGGAGGAGGAGAAAAAGCCCAACTGCAAGAAGTATTACCTGAGTCATCATGCAATTAAAATTTGTAGGTTAAGTTTGGGTCTGTTCCACATGCTTTGCACCAGTTTCACTAGCAGCATATAGTTCAAAACCTACCTCAGCTACCCATCAAACGATGCCTTTGGCATAAGGAAATCCCCAGGAGTCAGTTTTTAAACATTCCCTCCTGAGCTCTTGTGTAAAGGGCAGGGCTAGTGAAAGGGAATGTGGTTTGAGACACCCACAAGGTCCAATTAGTCTCACTTCTGGGGTGGTCCTTTGGGGACATAGTGAATGTTAAATTCACTACTACATAGCTACCTTAATTTACACTGGTAATTGTTATCAGGTAGCATCAAAATATGGCACATAAATATTATGAACCAGAGACTAACCACAGGAAGAAAGCAAACTTCACTTTGTGCCTGCAGGTAAGACTGTTCATGAATGCAAAACTAATAGACTGATTCTTTTAAAACAAGTCTCTTCCTTAGATATACAAAAGGGGCTGAGTTTTTATTGAATCCACTTAACTACTGCTGAGTTAAGCCAACACTTGAGCAAGGAATGGAAAGGAGGAGACAGAAAAAAAGGATGACGTTGATTCCACAGAATCTTTTTTGAAGATAAAGTGATGTTATACAAAGGTTTGGGGGTTTTTTTGTAGAAAGTTTGCAACAGCATGAATGAGCAATAAAAGGAAAGGAAACGAGGAGGGCAGTTCTGCCTTGTTACCTTTGGGACTTTCTTGCAAACCCAGATTTGCATCCTATCAAAAGGCTTGAAAGATGTGTCAGAAGCTGTACAATAGTGTACAGTATTGCAAAAGTACCACAAAAACCTAAAGTCCGTCTAGGACAAATAGGACATCTTAGAAAGGTTCCCAGTAAGCCAGAATACTCCCTGAAGCCCAAACTTTGCATAGAGAAAGATGTTCTGTTGCCCTCCCCCACCGTAACAACAGTACAAAAATTCCCAAAGCCCCACACTCCACTGTCAGCAAGTACCTTTTGCTGTATCTAAACCCCTGCCTTTTTGAAGAGAACAAAGCAGCTTGCTCCTAGTATTGAAAATTTTACACAAATAATAACAGAGAAAGATTATCCAAAGGGGAAAAAAGATAAAAATAAATAGATTCTGTAATGAAAGCCATATCCCAGTTTGCAGCTTTTGCTGGTATTATAACACCAAGGAGCCTGAAACTTAACAATCATGACAGATATTTCTCACCAGATATCCTGATCAATTAATAATCACTAATCATGAAAGATTAGTCACCACATAAACTGTTTGACATATATCAGTAATCACTCTGAAACTACATGTTTTCACAATTGCTTAATTTGAATATCTGCACCAGCTAGCCTAGAAAAGAAAATACAAAAAAATCTTAACATAATGGAAGGATAAACATATGTGCATGAGCATATATAATATTTTTATGTATATATTCACACATGCACAGACACATACCCAAAAATACTTCACTGAAGTGCAGTGAGTTTTAAAGACAATTTGGAACTACTGAAAGATTCATATAAATGAACCTGAGAAATGGTTGTCAA
Organism: Corapipo altera; assembly: GCF_003945725.1. NCBI lineage: Eukaryota > Metazoa > Chordata > Aves > Passeriformes > Pipridae > Corapipo > Corapipo altera. Next base: position 199,951 of record NW_020884955.1, on the reverse strand, counting down.
ATAATGCATACTAAAGCAAAGAACTACATACACAGTACAAATACTTTGAGCTTACTGAGGTGCTTGCTTGGACTTGCAGGAGAAATCTGAAAACTGAGATACAGTCACTATGAAACAGTACTTAAGAGTATGTGTTTTGTCTCCTATTCATGCGTATTTTATCATTTATGTTAATTATGACTTTTAATGATGGATAATCTTCAAAGAAGTATAGGAAAACATCTGAGAAGTTGAATATAAGGAATAGATTGGGTACAGTCACCAATCAAGGGCTGGAGTGAGGAAACAATCTTGGCTCTGTAGGACAAACACTTAACGGCATGAGGGGGCTAAATGTGGCAATGAGTCAGAGACAAGGCAGATTTTCTCCTTGGGGAAAGGGAGGGGAAGATCAAGGACGGTTGCGGGGAGGCAATCTGAAAATAAAGAGTTTGTCTGGCATGGAGAAGAAGAAAGATTTAGGAGATCTGTGGGTGGCAGAGCAGGGATGCAAAGCCATTGTTGAAACGACTGAAAACTCAGATTTTGAGATCTGCAAGTATACGTCATCCTCTAGAGGCTTGTATTCTTCACTGTTGGCTGTAGTGTATTAGATAACACCTACCTCAAGGTTTCAGTTAGGAACCCAAAGACACCTTGAAAAAAAATGAGTTTCCACAAAATGAACATACGAAAAATATGCAGAAAAAAATGGAAAAATTCCCTTGAACTTCATCGGTACAACGTGTCTCAGGCTGGACCACTACTGCCTTGAAAGAAAGCAAGAGAAAAATGCCATCATGAGTCGTTACACAAAGTCCTGATGTTTTATAACTGCAGTATAACTTAGGTATAGTCCTTGCCCAGTTTCCAGCAAAGAGGTGAGAACAGACTGAAGATATAGTGATGACCTTGTAGTCAAAAGGAAAAGCCTTTGGTGGTTTACATCCATCTATATCTTGGTCAAAGAGCAGAGCAACACTGGGCCCTATTAAAGGGCAGATTGCAACTGGCTCTATGTCAGAAGACAAGAGGCAACAAAGTAAACTCTTTGTCTGAACATGTATCGGTCTTTTGAAATTATCATGATGTGTGACAACTACAGTAGGGCCCTGCGGCATTAACTGGAGGAGGACAGAGAAGGGAATCGGACCCCCTTCATCTCCTTTGCTGTCAGAAATGCTGCTTTTAGCCTGAACCTGTGGGAGTTCTTGTTAGGTATCACCTCCTGCTTCTCCTGCTAAATGTATGAATACTAAGGCAGATGGATGTGAACCAGAAACATTAGACAAGTTCCCTTCTTACACGTTGGAATGACAATCTGAGATAACTCCATCTCACTTTATAGAACCTAATTCAGAGTTGAATTTTACTGAACACTGAAGTTTGAATATTCTTCATCTGCTAATATTAGAGTTTCCAGTTTGATTGACGATTGTATTCAAACACTATTGGATGACTCATTTGATGAATAAAAGCATCAAATAGGTCACTTGATGATTAGTTCTTCCTGACTTTAAAAACTTTTGTCATTTTCCATCAATATTAGAAAACCTTCTGATTTCATTATATCCAGAAAATTTGGGGTTCAGAGCGAGACACAATAAACCATCACTGTTGTGATGCATCTTAGTATAATCAATAACTTACTCCTGTAAGTTCCTAAAAAAAGGAGGCCTGGCGATGTTCCATGGGAAGGTCAAAGCACCCATGAGGCTTCCCTATGAAGAACACTGCATAACCATCATCCCTGCTTTTAACTGGCACTACCCTTCAGTTTCTTCCTGAGGTTTGCGAAATTAACTACTGATGACTTGGAGGAGTTAGGGCAACCTCTGAGTTAAAGTCCTTTGAACTCATACATTCTAAAGAACAGAAAATAGTATGGCTGTGCAGTAGTCTGGATTATCACATGAACAAAATGCATTTAGAGGTAACCAGTTTCTGTTACGCACAACTCTACAAAAAAGGAAGAATCTCCACTTTGCTTCCTGTAGAGTAGGCACAGAAAAAAATTTTGCACATTAACAACCCTTAAAGCTCCTTCATACTCTCATTTGCCTCATGGAAATTTATTTATCCTTTTATGACCAATATAAAATAGCTAAAGAGGACTAGGAAATTGAATTCAAATGCACGGATCTATAGCTTTCCTTGAGCAGATTAGGTGGCATGTGAGAACAGAGATCTCTATTAGGATAAGGAATGCTACGAGTATATTTACATGGCAAGAACATGCACTAAAATAGCACTGAAAATTTTTCTACCTGGCCGCAAAAACTGGCTTTGTATAAACGAAAAAATAATTCTGGCAGGGCTCAGTGAAAGGGAAAACTTCAAAACACTTGAATTAAAGAAGTCATTTAATTCTGCATTGATTTATGAGCTGTTGTATTTTCTTGGCAAAAATATTCCAGAAAAGCAAATTCTAAACTCCAATGCTGGAATACTAACTGACTAAAGTACAAGCCTGAGCAGCGTCCAGCATTTCATTTGTGCAATTTACACTTCTACATACACCTTCAACAAGTAGGGTAACATTAGGCTTGCTCTACACAAGGACCAACTTCAAAGATAATGTTGAATACGGTAGGCCATACAAATATTCTTTGCTCAAGGTCTGACTCTCTCCCTCCTTTTGCATTTTACATGATAGCAGTTTATTACTTAAGTCAGCAAGAAGAAATAATACCATGGCAAGATAGTGCTCATTATGCTTGCAGGTTGCTTGTATGAAAAAAAAAGGGTTTACCTGTTTTTTAGTAAAGCAAACAAATGTTCTGCAAGCCAAATGAGCAAATCCTTAGTAAGAGTAATAGTCTGAATATCACAAGGAGTTTGCTCTAGGTGTTGCGCTGCATAGTTCTTATTTTTTAAGTCTTAGCATAACATGGGATGAATACCAACTGCTCTCAAATGATGGATACCTGCTTTTATGGGAAGAGAACAGCCACGAGCTAACTTTACTGTTGTCGAGTTATTAACTTTATTAGGCATGAATATGTAGCAGTAAACAACAAAATCACAAGTAAACCCAATCTTACATGTATTTTCTTGGACAGCATACTGCATAACACACAAATTAAAGTATGCCTAAGATTAAACATAGAGGAGATATTATTACTGTAATATTCATCAGGTGCTTCAGGTGAAGGGAGTACACTAATCTGTGGGGTGCCTGTGATGACCCAGTAATTTTTTACTCCAGAGAGTAATTCCTAGACAATGGTCCCCTGTGTTGGTGAAGGCCTTGACATTAGTGAGGCTATTGTTTCTTATATGTGCTCAAAACTTAAAGCACAAATATAAAAGCTTATACTGTTTTCCACCTTAAAAATGTATTTGTACCTTGCATGAATTCTATTCATAATTTCTATCAACTTCTGCTTTTTATATGTATTTCACATGCATTTCAGTAGCAACTTCTCCCATTTAATATGTTAAAAATTGTTTTTTCTTACTTTTTTTTTCTTTGAGACACCAAAAAAAAAATGGATAAATCAACATTCTCTTTTTCTGTGATCCTTGTGTTTGGTTAATCAGTTAAGACTTCATATTAAACCAACAGATAATTACACAAATTTTACAACACCTAGAACAAGTGAAAATCTGTTTCATGGTTTAAAGCAGAATCCAATTTAAAATCAAATGTCCTCTCAGAGCAATTCAAATATTGCTACAAATGCATAAAAACAAATTAAGTCAATCATCTAGAAACTGTAGATAAAAATTTAGACTGGATGTCTATGTAGTTAAATATCCAAGCTCAGACAAGCAGAAAGTAAAGAATTAACTAAAAGTAGTACCATTATTTTTAATAATTAGTAAGAAATATTTCTAACAAAAGGAAGGGGATCCAAACCCTAGAACAGAAAGGCTCATAAAAGATGATAAATAAAAAAAAGAGAAATCACTCAGATAAGTTTGAGGCTACTACAGCATACCTCTGTATGATTTGGGTTAAAAGGGACCTCCAAGACCATCTATTTCCAAACCCCCTTGCCATGGACAGGGACACTTTTCACTAGACCAGACTGCTCAAAGCCCTGTCCAGCCTGGCCTTGAACACGTCCAGAAACAGAGCTCTGTGCAAGGGACAAATAATTTGTTTAACTTGGCATTTTTGGATGCCAGAATACAGCTAAAGGCCAAGTCTGAAAGACAATAAAAGTAATTATGAGAAAATCAGACAGTTATGGGGTAATCGGTAAGTCTCCTAAAAAACCTGAAGATTATTTTGACAACGTAAAACAAAAATAAAGGAAAAAGGGACTTGGGCTCCTTAACCTCTGTGTTGAAACTAATATGAGAAACAAAACAAACAGAAAGTTATTATGATTACTTAATTTTTGAAATATTTTCCTCTGGGAAATACCAATATAGAGAATTCTTAAGAAGAGGAGAATTCTATACTCATACTAAGAAGTAATATTTTATTTCTACGTTAATTGGAAAAGAGAAAATATGTAAGGAGTAACAAAAAATATTGACTGTCATCTAGAAAAGAGTACTGTCTGCTCCAGAAAGTTCTTGCTTGTGGTGTGGCTCATTTATCATAATCATAGTAAAGCTATTTTTCACACACAGCATTATCAGCATTAGTAGGTCAAGAGCTGAAAGAACCAAAAATTATCTGAAATTAGGCTCTGACCAAGCAAAGCACTTAATTGTGTGCATAACCCTAGGGGCAATAGCAGTCCAATTCACCACAGTAGCAATATGCAGCAATATGCCAAAGGGCTTTGCTGGACACATTTCAGTCACACACTGAAAAACTTGCACCCACAGAGAAAATTACTATGACATTTATTTCTTTATACAATCCTCCTATGCAAGGATGCTTTGTCAAGAAACAAAAAATACAAATAGAAACCAAATCAACCCTTTTTTAAAAAGTCAGCAGGGACCCTTTTTGAACCTCAAAGTGCTGCGTCTTGAGGGGGGGGACGGCAGGGGGACAAAAAAAAACTTCCTTCCTTTCTGCTTTCTCTCAACCAAGCAGTAAATTTTCACCTTGTTCTGAAAATAATGATCATTTTTGAGAGGGTTAGCCCTTAGTGGGGTCTTCCTCCTGCACTGCAAGGGCTGCTGGTAGCCGGACCTACTTCAGAGGCAGACCTACCTGGAAGTCCCAAAGTCACAGATTGCCACTGCAACCCCAGCTAGTGTATAATGCAGCTCTTCATTTTTCCAGGAGGATACGAGAAGAGTTAATTTGGTTTCACCTAGGACAGGGTCAGCTACCAGACACTTCTGTAGTTGCTGCCCCCTTGGGTCATATGTTAACCAGTGATCTAGCATGGACACTCTTCTAGTCCAGAGAATGGTCCCAGGCCTTCCTCACCATCCTCTTCCCAGCATGCTTGGACAGGTCACAAGTACAAATCAAAGTACAGTGACCATATTTTGCTTTCAAAAAAATCACTAAGTGAAGCGTGTTATTTCATTTGGTCTTAACAAAGAAGTATAAGGAAAACATAAATGTACACTATGTGGGTAAAAAGATGTTTTAGCACATACACATGTTACTCTTGGCACTAAGCATAATGCATAAATTTAAGACAAATGTTTACGATTTAAGTACGAGTTTAATTTTTGGGTGTCACTTTTGACAGCAAAATTATATCAGCCACAACGATCTCATCATTTTAGTGTTAACGTGTTTCTTTTTCATTTTCTAAAAATGAACAGGCGTTCTGAAGTATTTCACCTGTAAGAAAATGTATATTAGTATCATGGTCGTAAATTAAATCCTACCTGCCTATTTCACAGACGTTCCTTTTCACTCTCCCAACAGAGTACCCCAGTTCTGCTAGATACAGCCAGATCAGAAATTCTGGTTACAACAACAATGCCAAAGGTATCCATTAAATAAATAGTTTATGTTTAAAAACCTAACTACAACTCAAATGAAGACAACAAATCAGAAAAAGCAACCACTTTCCAAAACTTTGGCATTGTACATCTGTTTGGTGGTGTATCTTTCAAAGGTCTGAGCTTCGGTAAATGATTTATACTGCATATAAACAAAAATAAGCTATAAGGACACAGAACAATCTGTAAGTATAATGAAGTCTTTATCTTGCTGACTTTAATTTACCAATGCAGTTCTGCAAGTTTTTTTAACTCTTTGCAGATACAGAGGTTTCACATAAGCCTATGAAATTTCTGCCTGGAGGACAACTCAATATAATCACAGACTTCAGAACTTGCTTACATGTTAGGATTTACAAAACTGTATACACATCACCACATGGTATTGAGCTTCTGCTGTTTTCTTCACTATTGTTTTGTAACTAACACAACCTCCTAGTTGTTACAATCTCCAAACTTTGCATTTTGAGGATATGTAGAATTTGTGTTTTGCAGAGAAGTAAAGAAGAAAAAAGAAGAAGTAGGCATAAAAGGTGTCTTGATCTCCTCTATCTTGATGGCCCAGTGCCAGTATGCAACAGATTATACACTAGGACAAAGAGAAGTTAATTACTGTGTGTAAACCTAGTTCTTCTTATGACTCATTCGTTCTCAATGAGGTCTTCCTCATGCCAACTGCTAAAGCAGTACAGTCATTGCATTTTTGATAATTAATACAAATTCCAGAGCTCTGCTGCCGTCAGAAATGACAACACCCATCCGATGTTAAAACTTTAATATTTCTTCCAGTTGTCAAAAGATACAGTTATATTACACTTGCTCCTTGATCCTACAGTCTCTATTCATATGACTGTTTCGTCTGATTAATGACTTTGACACAGATGCCCGTGAGTCAAAACTGTTGCAGTATGAGGACTTTCTTCAGGGTGAGAGTGAGTGGGGACTCTCAAGCTTGTCCTGCACAACTTTTACAAGAGCTTGGAAAGGTCTTTTATAAATCTTCACCATCCCAAGTCACACAACAGAAACATTTTGCTGCCTATTCCCTAGTATGATCTCCTATTGCCTATTTGGCCTTCCCTGAATACAGCCTCTGCTCTAGGCTTGGTCCCATAATACAAGTAAGACATTCTGAACATTGTAAACCCTTCATGCAAAAGCCGTACTCAGGGTCGAGTCAACACGTGAAAGGCAGAAAGGAACAATTGTGCTCCAATAGTGGCAACCACCCAAATTCCCCCCTTCTCATAAGCAAATTCACGGAAAACCTATGGAAAACCCATCAACCAGAGATGGCTGGACTCTTTCAAAAAAGAAACATCTGCAGTTTTAGAGCAGGGAGAGTTCCTGATTTCGTTTTGCCATGTCACTGTCTGCTGTGGGTCTCTTGGAGGAGATATCACACAAGTATTATTTATCAGAGGCTCTCTGGCACTTGTAATAGAGGAGATGTGCTATTCATTGCCAAATTTGTCTGTTTCCTCTTTGTGACACTAATGTTCTGCTACCATTCTTTTTCTTTTCTTTTCTTTTCTTTTCTTTTCTTTTCTTTTCTTTTCTT
>NW_020884955.1:136939-192527 GCF_003945725.1 Corapipo altera | reverse complement strand
TTCTTTTCTTTTCTTTTCTTTTCTTTTCTTTTCTTTTCTTTTCTTTTTTGTCATTTGCACTGAAAATATTTAATGGAAAAGAGTTTGAAGACATGGAGGGGGAATCATTAAAGTAACTAGAAATAATTTGTTACTCACAACTATTTAATTATTTATTTAATGTTATTTATTTATTTAGTATAAGATAGTCAAATTACATACTTTTACATATCCCATTACTTTACTCCTGTCCTTAAGTTATTTTTAAGTGCTTCAAAGACTATAATTTTCATAATTTCCATGTTGTATTTTGTCTAGCACTGTTGAATGAACACAAGGAAGAGAGCACAGACATTGAATTTATGATATCCCACATTTGTAAGATTTTATGCTATCACTGTACAACTGCAAGTTTTCCTACTACTTCTGGCAGTCTAGACGTCAGTCTACAGAACATCTACAGATGTAATTTAGTTTATGTGTAAGTAACAATCTATGGAGACTAAGAAACCATCAAAATGATATAAAGTATTTTTCTGAAGAAGGTCAGGACACTGAAACTGTCCCAGAAATTGAAGAGGCTAAAAAATTCATACACAACAAGACTTGAAAAACAGAAAGAAGAAAACAAAAAAATAGCAATGGAGCTATTTTACAACAGAGAATGTACTTTACCACCTCTTTACCACCTCTGTGATGCAGGGCAAGTCACTCACCCAGAGCACATTACAGACTGAGTTGCCAAGGCTGGTTTCCATATTCTAGAAGGCTATTAGCAACCCAGTTCATTTCACTCAGTGGCACAGAACACACTCCCCACAGGTTACTGAGGATGGTAGTCTGATGAAAAGCTTTTAACTAGATTATTTACCCAGAAACCATACTGTGGAATCTCACTCTAATATGCACTGCCAACGCAGCTTTGTAAGAAATGTTGCTGGACAAAAATTTACAAACATTACCTTTTATTTTCATTTTAGAATATCTGAAACAGCATTCACGAACATGGATGATGACCTCCCGATCCTTCATTATGCAAGAAAAAAAGATCCCTCTAATTTTCCAAGCAGGAACAATGAATGCAGAACAAGATTAAAAGCATTGCACCTATTTTCAGAGCAGAACACTGAGGAAATCATAAGGAACTCCTTAAAAGAATAAGTCTTGAGGTACAAACTCAAGGAAAACAGGATTTCTGATTTCTTTTGTTCACACAACTGTCTGATTTTTTTGTGGCCACTGTGAGGGAACTCCCAAAAATTTTGTGCTTTGAAAGGACATGAACTATATCCAAACTTGTCAGATTCTTCCCACATCCTGAGTAGCCGTGGTGATCTCAAGTTCTGAGGATCATTTAGTGTTGAGCACTCATCAGTGAGGATGTGTTATACCTCTGCTATTCCTGACTGCTCAGATCTCACATGCCTCATTGAAAATAACCTTTCAAGATCACATTTTTGCTAGGACTGGAACACTGCTGCAGAAACAACATTTTCCCAGATGGTCTGTTTTTTGGCGAGGCCAAAGAGAATATGATCCAAATGTTAAATCAGTGCTATCATACCTGTAATAATGAACAGAAATAAATAAATTCCTTTCAAAATGAGGAAAAAATATTTGTAGAATGAAAGAAAGCATAAATACCCCCAAAAATATACAAGCTCTCTGAAAGGTACTAACGCTTCATGAAAAGATAGAAATGCAATTGGCTCACTAGAACATAATGAATGGGGACAGACAGCCTCTTCCAGAGGGCAATTCAGATACCTTATAAAGAGTTTGTTACAAAGAGTCGGTCACCCTAACTGCCTACATACAAATATGCTTCACACAACCATCCTTGAATGAAAACTCATCTGCAAGTCATGGTCATGTAGTGCACTCTCTGAGAGCAGAAACAAAGTTCACAAAGACATCTAAACCAAAGGGCCAACAGTTCTTCCGTGGAAAGAGACCGACCACAACTGTGCGTCAACCCTCGTGTGCATAACGCAACTCTGTTTCCACCCTGGTCACTGAGACATCATCCCTCACTGAATACCTAATTTCCTAATTTCAATCCTACAGTAGCTCAAAGTATCTTTAGTCCAGGCAGGGCTCAATGTTAAGCCTTATGTCTAAGTGCTTCTTTCAGACGTAGCTGTGGCACGACTGGCACAACTTGTGAGGCAACACCTTTGCTGAGGGCGATACCTCCTGAGCACAGCTCACCTGCACCCACAGGGGGACTTCTGACTAAGGTATGATTAATACCTGTAAAAAGAGATGGGCTTCCACTTGAATGTAACATGGGCTTAAAGCAAAAACTTAAAAGCAGTGACGATATCAGAGTAACCACCTGTATTAATGCATGTTAACTAACATATTTCACAACTCTAAATCAGGGGAGATAAGGCTTCTCCCAGGAACTAAATGAGATGTAAAGGTGTAGGAAATTAATTTTGATGCATTACTTTGAAGGACAAAGACAAATGTTCAGTATGCAAAGCGAGACTGTGCCTTTCTGGCCTTGCACCACTTCCTTTGGCAGCATTCTTGATCCTTTTGTACACTTTGATATGGAATAGCTCTGATTCAGACTGATTCCAACACAGCTTTCCCAGAAAATTCAGCATGTTTCTATTTGTTGCACATCTCACTTGGTTGCCAGGCTTCTCTTTCCAGATACAGATTGAATCCCAAGTAAGAAAAAGTGTCAAGATTGTTAGCAGCAGAGCCATGCAGATTATCCCACAGCAAAAAGGGAAGTAATTTGGATGACTATTTCATGATATGGTCATCCTTTTGGTTGGCTCTGAGGACACCAGTGTCTCAGAGATCTCAGACCTACTGAGGATGCAAAGTCTAATTTCTGAATTAGTTCCCCATAATTGGATATACCATTTGCAATTCTGGTGTTTTTTTTCAGAAAAATATCTAGTATATCAAGTTTTGCTTTACAACTTTCCCATCTACTCTGAAGCAGTTAAAAAGCCATAATTTTGCCATAAATTGCTAGGCTTGAATATATTTGCTACTGCACATTTTCCATCTGGCAACATGAAAAAATCCACACCCCTACCTCTGCTTGCAAGGTCATATGTACAACTTTCTTTGTAAAAATGTAAATAATAAAGGTATAAGTAATAAGGCAGCAGAAGTCTCACTGTGTCCCAGTTTTATATTTTTGTATACAGTTATATTTAATAATACACATATTAATTTATAAAATTAATTCAGAAGAATGAAAAATTCAGCATCAGGAAAAGCTGAGGCTGTCAGGACAACTTAAAAGATAAAGTTTAGGCCATACAGTGAAAGAAGCATTCAAAATGAAAGGGTTTGAAATGAAGTCTTAATCAATCCTTGTATTATATTTCCCTGTTTCCTCCTCTTTCCTCCTAGACTGAGGTTCAGCCTCATTCCAGCCATATCATTAAGCTCCTTTCCTTCATTCACTCCTGGTCTGGCAATGGTCCCGTCACATATACCACCATATTATCTACAGGGCTTGGAAACATCAGGTTCAAAGCCACATTCAATAATCACTTTTTAGACAGAATCTCCAGTGCACCTCTCTGTGAAGGGATTCTTGGTGGCACAAACAAGTTGAATATTGTACTGTTGAAGCTACTGCCTTCACTCTTCTCCCAGGCAAAGGCCAAAATGGTAGTAAATTTTACTTCATGAAAATTTGTTCCTATTGTGTTAGTTCTGGGGAGACAGAGTAGATGATGGGGATACTTTGCTTATATTACTCTGAATTTGGAGTACACAAAATACCATGCAATCATATGAAGCACATCAGTAGATCTCAGAGTCCTTCAAAGTGCTGAGAAGGAGAAAAGGCTTTTCTTAAGCAGAAAGGATCTTTTCTTAAGGTTTAGGAATAGGTCTACTTCACAGAGGTACTACAATACATAAAAAACTACTTCCTAAGAGAATCTAAATATTAAAAAATGGCTTGTTTTCTTTGCCCTGATATTGTTTTCTAGATATTACCTTTAAAAACTACAGCTTTTTCTAATTTATTTTCAAAAATATTCCATTTACAGCTTGCAAAACAAAAGACTTTATAAAGGAGTTATAAATACAGGATATTACATGAAACCTTCACAGGATGCAAAAGAGCTTTTTTAACCACTGTGACAAGTCTGCAAAGTGTTGAAAGACTGTAGAAGTGGACTCACTGTAAGAACCCTGATAAACTGATAATCTTGTAAGGGGAAGTTTCTCTCTGACAAAAATGTGTGCAATCATTTCACTTAAGACTGTGATGTTGTAAAGAAATAAATTTGCCACATCAAAAATGATGTAGTCACTTGTGGCAAAGCACTGATCTAGTATAGAGTCCTTTTGTTGGTTTGAATTAGTTCAGAAAACTTTGAAGCTTTAATTTTGTATGAAAGGCTGCAGTCAAAATCCAAGTACAGTCAATTCAAACAATTCTTATTTTATATTAAGTATCATTAATGATGCATGAAGCTGGTGTACTCACTATACTGAGTAGCAGTTGTACAGAAATGTAGTTACGTGCCCAAGATTATTTGAATCAACTTTAGACTGATAACAGGACTACATCCAAAGACCTTGGATCAGGGGTGAAGGCTTATGAGTGCTTTCAAAGTCATAGGCCTTATTCTTGTTTAGTTGTGTTTCAACTGGACGTAATGGCACACTGACATGAAAACACCTCTGCTTCCTGAGATGGCAGGTTAAGAATTTGTCATTCTTAAGATTTCGTTTGGGTGTAGGTGTAAAAAAATACAACAGTGAGGTGTACCTGGCAAACCCAGGATGTGAGTCAATATTTTCTTCCTACGGAGTAATTACATGATAGAGAGGGAAAAAAAGAAAGGGGAACAGAAAACAGTGGAAATATATTTCCTTAAGGTTGGGTTTTCCCTTGGTCCATAAACACTCAGACTAATCTCCCTCATCACCTAATTAGAAGAATCACAAAAAGGATTAGTGAGAAGGATCACAGTACATCAATCACCAGTAAGAGGACTATCTGTTGACTAATAATTACGTGTCTCCAAAGGCCATAGCTCAAAAGTTCTCCTTGTGGATGGCTGGACTCATTCTACTCAATTTCAAATCCAAGTGAACAGTTCTGTCTGGGTTCACATCTGTCTGGTCAACCAAAATGCAAGTTTGAAAGTGAAACAAAAAATGAAGAATAAGTGCATTGCATGTTTTAGGAACTACCAATGCTAATAATGCCATCAGATTGAAAGGCACTCCAACAAGAGTCACTAAAAGGTAAGGGCAACATTTCAGTGGTTTTTATTTTTTTTTTTCAACTGCAGCACTGATGGGCATTCTGTGCAATTCTAAAATATTGATATTGATATCATTTGTATTTGCATTATTGTTGTCTTTATTTGAGTGTGTCTAGTGATGGAAAGATTCTGGGCAGTGCTACTAAACATTCAGAGACATGTTAGGGCAAATGGGTTTTTACTTGAGTAAAATTTTATATACAACATTGTATCTCTTTCAAATCTTCTATGACATGGGAAAACACATATCCTTTGAATTAATTTCTAATTATCTATTACTTACCTACCCTTCTAATCCTTTTGTGGTGTGTTTTTCTAAAACAGTACTACAGACCAGTTCATTCTCATCTTATCTTTATTTAACGCCCTGAGTTACTGGCCAATGGGTCCTTATAAACTTTGAACATGTCAACTGGACAGCAGAGGTTTACAAAAATAACAGAGTTAATGGGAAGATTGATATCGCTTGGGCAGACACCAAATACCTTTGATCCTGCATATTTTTTTAAAGGATGATAGCAATTTCCTTGATTTCCCCATCCTTGACAACTATAGGACGTAAAATCTATCCCATTTGCTGCTTAAAATGTGCTTACATCCAGAGGCCAGGATGCTATCCAGAAAACATTAGATTTGTAAGCACTTCCAAGTTGATTAAATATTCACACATTTCGCCCCCTCCCCTTAGTTGAAAATGCACATTAGAAATATTTCCTCCTTAGGCAGGGTGTTAGTTTTTGTGATATAGTCCAATTAGAGTTGCTTTGTAATCCTAGTCCTAGCTCGAGGGTCCCCAGACTTGAATAACTTTCTTCGGGGATATTCTATGATTTGGAGAAATTGTGATTCTTGTTACAAATGACAATCACTATTTGTAAGACACCGCTTGTTGTTGGTGGTCACCTCTGACAAATCCCACTGAATTCAGCAATACTTGAATTCAATAATGACTCACTTGCACAAATAAATGCCTGTGTCATGTACTTCATGCTCGTTCAGCTTGAGCTTCATGCCACGGATGGTGGCTTTGTGTATGCCCCACTCAGGTCTTTTACCATTTTACTGCCAGCTTTGGAAATTACTGTGGCATTTGCATTTGAAATAACACCAATTTGTGCCTTTAAATGCACCATGTATTCTCGGAATCCTTTTTCTAAAAAAAAAATCATGTTCTTTACATTAAGCGTACGGACATTGTTCCATATCAGGAATAGTATTCACATGCATGAAATTAACACTTGTACAAGTCCTTCCATGGGCAAAGTTTGCTTGATAAAAAGGGAAGAAACCCTTGGTTTTGAATGAAACTTTAAAATAAACCAACATCAACAGGCCAGGAGAAGCTAACTGCAACACCCGAAGAACAAAAAATTTACCCCCCCTCAAAAGCCACTGTTTTTTCCTCCATTGAGCAACACATCAGTACAAAGGTTTTCATTCCAGAGGTTGATTCCTTTTTTGGAGAAAAAAGATTATGGAAAAAAACCCTGCACAACTGTTAATGTGTTGCATTTTTATAAATATTTACCTTTAAGTTTGGAACAAACTCTTTAGTACACATAAAGGAAACAAGTGTTGCAGTATGCCACATATTCTGAAAAGCATAACTTCACACCAGCATTTAGAAAAACAACCAAAAATCTAAATATATGAAAGATGCTTTTTTTACAAAAATAAACCAAAGCAATAATACGAAATAATGCAAATATTTTTAGAAGTTGCACAGCTGCTTTAAAACTTCAGTAAGTAAAATAGCAAGAGTTTTTCTTTGGTAAGAGAGTACTTTTACTTGAGTGAAGTTACACATTCATTTATCAGTTTAGTAAACGGTATTTTTCAAAATACTGTGGGCAATTTTAATTAAAATATTCAACATCTTAGATGTAAGTAACCTAATTACAGTAAGTGGTACTACTGTAGACCTCTGCTTTACCTTTGAATTTCGGGACACTATCATGTTCCTCTGTTAAGCCGGAGTTTGTACAATTGTTTTTACAGTATCTGCACAATAGATGTAGGAATATCCAATACAAGCTTTTCTTGGCTTTTTGTAACAGATGTACAAATGTGCCACTTGATCTCATCTGCCAGGCTTTACTGGTGAGATGTCAGACAGATTGGGTCACTTATGCTCCAGAGAGCAGTCATCAGGAATCCAGTAGAGATGAAATAAAATACGTGTTTGGTGACTCTACATGGCCTATAGTCACCTCTAGTCTTGAGGGGACTTTTCTTAGGACAGTCACGTACATAAAAACAGCACAACAATGCAACAAACGTCAAGTCAGTTGAAACAGGGACACCTTGTTACTCCTAGTGTTTTTAAAAAAACCTGCAGATGCCTTTCTTGGACCTCAATAAATTTAGTCTTACAGAATGGGCAGATATTAGAAGTAGGTGACAGCCTAGTGAATTGATTACAACAAATTTATAGAATTTGTAGAAGTCACATCAGGCATCTGCAGTGGAAAGCCACAATGAGTACCTGTTCAAAGCAGGTTTAAAACTGGAACAGAGCAATATGTGTTAACTACAGCATACAGATTTTTAGAATAGACAAATAGGCCAACCCAGCCTGTATCTAGCAGCAGAAGACTTTTCAGAACACTTTTTTGTTTAGTAGTCCAGGTGCTCACTGTGGTAATTGCTGTTCCAGCACGTATGTCAATCATTCTGCAGCTGAAGCTGGAGGAAAACTCCCCTTGCCTCCTACAGCCCCACCAAGAACGTGGTGCTTTCCCAATTTCTGCCAAAGGCAGAATCTTAAAATATTAATAGCAAGAAAAATCTACCTTGAGTACACCACCGCCTCTAAAGTGTTTTTCTCCTGCTGCAGGGTGAAAGGAGAAGTATCTGTACCAAGATTACTGCCTATCTAGCACGAAGAGGCACGTGAAAGGGAAATTAATAAAACACAAAAGAAAGAAAAGCAGGAGGAGTTGACATTTGCCTTGCAGCATTGGAGTTAAAACTAGATGGGACTTCACCAGAAGCATCTTGACAAAGTGAACCGGTAAATGCAAAAAGCCAGTTACACCAGAAGTCTTACTTCCTCCACTGCTAAAGCTAGAAAATGTTAGATTACACGCAGGCAATAGATATCTTAATCCAGGGCTTGCTGCTAAGACTGAGAAGAGACAAAGCAGAGCCTTATATAGAAGCACAAACAGCTAAAAATTTCAAAAATATTCCAGTTAGTATGACATGTGTGCAATAGACAATACAAATAGCCGTTTAATTATAGTTTTTAACTTGGCCAGGTGTAGCCTGTGATCAGCCTTAGGAAGAACCAGAAGAGAAGGGCACCACAGCACCTGTTTAGGATGAGGATGTTTTGTAATGGATGTCTTCACTGATGCATTTTAACTGATCAGTCTCAGCATCTCCATAACTGTCCAAATGCTTTTTATCAGACTGCCAGTATAAGAAGTAATGTTTTTAAAATATTTGGCCACTCAAGACACTTTCAGAAAAATATTTATATGGCAAAATACTAATTTTGTTCTTTTAGCCATTTAGAATGAAGAAACACTCTGTTTTGGGAAGGCAGAGGAACAATAAAGATTAGTAATCTAGTATCCTTGCAAATACTCAGAGAGGGTTCCCACATGACAGGTGACTTTCTATGCTTTTGTTCCAAGTGGACATGACCCATTTAGGAGAATGATTTTGAAAAAAACCCTGAACTTTTTCCTCAAATAAAAAGTGAACATTTCTCAGAGGAAGCCTCTCTTCAGAAAACTGGATAGCCCAAATATCGGGTCTAGGCTTTCCACAGAAAAAAATTACGTCTCCATGCTAGTGGTAAAAAACTCCCCAAGTACAGATTAATCATTTGTTAATATCTGGTAGCAAGTATTTCTCTTCAGGAGGACTGTAAGAGCACTGACAACTTGTTACTCCCTGTACTGTTTACTCAATTTTTAAGTGCCCAAAAGACTTGGAAAAGGTCTTTCTACACAAGACCTCACAGGTACAATCATTAAAACCTCTATAAATCCAATTCTGCTTTACACATTATGCTTAGTAGCTAAAGGAATTAATCAAATTCAATATGATTTTCAGGGCAATCTATGTAATTTGGACACACTACCCTTAATGAAAAAGACCACACCGAATGGTTTGATTATTTCCAGTGCAAAAGTGTATTTGGACAGCTTTTAAAATCTCTGTCTAGTGTAATCTGAAAATCACTACTGACCCATTTTGTTAGATGCTGCATAAATGAATTTACTGCTGAACATCAGTCCATTAACATCTCTTTACAATGTAGGGCTTTTATCACTTCTACAGGACGTACCATTGATATGGCACTGACTGTGTGCAACTCAACATTTATTGACATGCATGGTAAATTTTACCCACAAATTAAAGAAACATGTTCAACATCCAGGCAAAAAGTAGCTACTATCATTCAGCATTGGACACCGTTTCATGGACTGTGCAATGAAAGCCTCTCCCAGATATATATAATACGCTGTTAATAACAAATGAGGACTGCACCTCTGTGGAGTATGTTATTCATTTTGACTGATGATTAAAATGCATGCATTTTCACAAAGACCCACAAATGCCAGGTCATAAGAAAAGTATTTGGAGATAACAGACCAACTTTATTAAGCTGTGGGCCCGATCCCAATTTTGAAATCTGTTGGATTTCGTTAAACTTGACAGCAAAGTAACTGCAAATGAAAGCTGCTGTATTGAAGTGTCCCAAAACACAGTCTTTGGTTGGATAACGTGTCAAAAGAGCTGAGCTGAGTGCTCCATAACAAGACACCCACATTGAACCAAGTCTTTCAAAGAAAGAAATGAATAATCTAGAGTTTAAAACAGCATCAATAAGTCATGTCATGTATTATTTGTATTAATAAGAAAGTGCTTTAATGTTGCAGGGGTGGAAAGAAAACCATCCACTTCCTTCAAGTAACTTAAAATCACTTAAAATATATAGGCCCTAAGTTTATAGTTTTTACAAGAATATTTCTTATTGGGCATGGACAGCTCTGAAGACTTAATGAATAAGTAATTACAGGGAAAGATATGCAGGACTTGATCTGCTTCTCCAATGCAGATATCTGTCAGACACTCTTAAAGACATCCTTAAGAACATTTCCTATGGGATATGACATTAGCAATAATCTTAAATGTCAGATAAACTTGCCTCTCAAGAAAGCAGGAAGGAAACAGAAAAGCCCAAACTGATAGTAAGTTATCAAATACACAATATTTATTATTATGAAAAGCAAGTACACCAATAGATGTGCAGATAAATATTTTTCCAGAAGATTTTAATCATAAGCTTAATATATTAAAATAATAATATCTAAACAAGCTTTTTCACATAACTCCAGTAAATGAAAGATTGATTATGCCCTTCAACAGAATTTTAAAAATTTCAAACCATATTTGTTACCCAAAAGTCCAACAATATCTGGGCCATAAACGAAAAATGGCAGCAAGTTGGGGTAAGGCAAGGATTATGCCATGTTTTCAGTAATAAGAAAGCATGTGCTGTACCCCATATATAACACAAAACTGAGAAGATATATAAAGTGAGTGATACAAATAATCTAAAGAGAAGCAAGGACTTAAATAAGGTACAAGAGAGAATCTAGTCTTCCTACTTACCATTTGTCACATTTTATAGTCAAAATCAGAGTGGGGACAACTGATACTTGAATAAGTAGTATATATATATTTAAAATATTCCATAGGAAAACCTATTCCCCAGAAGCTCAGAAGACTTGATTTATTAACCCTGATTATGTCTGTTAGTTCGGCATGACCAAAAGAAAGACAGCGAACTTTTTTATTAGTTAACTGTCGGAAAGGGTAAAATAGAAAGAGCAAAAAGAATGGTAAATGAAACAATCCTTTCCTCCGTGCAGAGGAGTGCAAAAGCAGAGCACAAACCATGCAGACTGTCACCAGATGAAGTCACCCCTGGCTGCGTGTGCCATTTGGAAGTGAGAGTAACAGCTTGTCTGTGTGGGGAATCTATTACAACATAAAGTAGTGTGCACTCTGCACATGTTTAATTATTTCCCTACGAACTTACTCCAGAACGGGTCTCAGTAAGGTTTAGCTCAGCCCACCATTACAGTGGGCTTCCAATAGGAAACTGATAGGTACCCGTGTGGAAAAAACTATTCCATAGAAGAAGGTCACAACTAGGCTTCTAACCCTGTTTTGTTCAACTTCCAATCTCCAAGGAAAGGATTGAAGAAGCCAGCTGTGCTTCTGACGCCCAGTGTATCTGCTGCTGAATGAAAGAATCCTCTTCAGCTCCAGACTACTCTGCTTGACTCCTTTCTCTTGCTTCTTGGCTTTGTACTCCAGAACTCGTTCAAACTTCTTTATATGATTGCATAAAGAGAAAAGGGTTAAGCCTTTTTCTCCCTGGTTTTGAAAGAAATAGATTCTGATCTTTGCTCTCAAAGGTTTGCAAGCAGACAACAGGCACAGTGAAAACAAGCCAGTATGAGAGGATCCAGAGGGATGCCCACTGTGATCTTTCAGGATCACTCTTAATTGAGAATAATTGGAGAAAATAAATCCTTTTCACCACTTCTTTCCCACTTCCATCACTGACTCTTGAAAGTGTGCAAATACCTAGAAAACACAGGAAGAGAACCAGAAGTAGCATTGTTAAGGTCTGTAAGTCTCCAGAACTATTTTGTTACATTCTTCTTTTTACAGGAAGCTGCAAACCTTGAAATACACGAAGAAATAAATAATCAAAATTCAATATTGGTCATCAGCTATTTATTACAACCCCTTATCTCACTCACAAATGCATCCAGCAACTACTTGTCACAGCACGTTGTTAATATATTACGATAAACTGTGAATTAATTCATTCTTTGAATTTATTTTCTCTAATCTGCAACCATCACATTTTAAGTGCTGTTGATAGTACAAAACTTGGTTTCCTTTTCATTTCAATCTCCAAAAAGGCAGACCATGGGACATTTCAAAAATAAAACTGAGAAAATCAATATGTGATTGGAACTTTTCAGTGGGACTTTAAAACAAGGACAATTCAGGCAGCAGGAGGCATTCCTGGATATTCAGTCATTCCAACTAAAATGGGATCATGGGGATTATGAATGAAGAAAGCATTATTTATGATTAGTATCATACCTAGTGGTTGGTTAAAAAGGCAAGAAAATTAGGTAAGACAGAAAAATCAGGTTATTGGTAACAGAGAATATGTCACAGGAACTGTGAGAAATTATTAGGGTAATGTTAAGTACACATTGTATATTAATATTGGTTTTCATGCTTTCAGGTAATACTTCTGTCTCCTTTTCTTTTTAATAATTTAATCTACGTTGCACAGGCTTTCTTATGAAACAGATTCATATAGTCTTTAACACATGTGTTTCTCTACAATTAATTCAAAAGAAATCCAGAGGTTTCTTAGTTACACACATATACATATACATACAGAAGTATGTTATACAAGTTAAGCAGTACTCATGAGGAATCTGTATCTTTATTTGCTCCTGAACACTTATTAAAACAAGAATGACAAGTAAAGCTACAATACTTCTTCAAATAAAATTTTCACTACTTTAGTTGCTCTTATCTAAGAGACTTGACATGGAGTCCTTTCATTTTGATCTATATTAAAGCAGGTCTGTGGCAACAAATACATAGAATGCAGTCAGACGCCATTTTTTTCTGGAAGGTTCACACAGATTTACTGCAACTAGAACAAATCACGGGCATCTTAATCAGGGGTCCTTTGGCTTCTAAAGGTGCAAGGAATAAGCCATTGGATGCCCTCATTTTTCAAAGATTTGCAAATAAAAGCTATTCATAAAGGAAAGGGTTGTGTTCACCAGAATTATCTTGCATTCGTATCTAGCATATTCCAATAACCTATGAAGTCCAGCTACTAAATTCTCATAGGTGCCACAAAACAAAGGTTTCTAGCTTATACAACGTGCTTACCTAAATGTCTACAACGTATCTGAGAAATGTCTTGACTACTATTGAATTAATTGGGTTATTATATTCTTAGAATGTCACCCACTTTTGTGTCAGTCCTGGGCCACTCTTTGAAACAAGTTCTGAAAGTAAGCTGTCTGATGTTTATGCATCAGACCTTCATCAAACATGTATCTTTGTAAATGAACTCAACAGTAAAATTGGTTTTTCATTTCTTCCATACTGCAGTTGAGAACCCAAAGCTGTATAATGACAACACAGAATACAGACAAAAGGATGTCCCAAATGGGTTTTTCAGAATAAAGCAAAATCTAAGTCAATTGAAAGATCTCAGATTTCATTAGTACTACTGGTTACGAATACACTTTACCTAAGTACTAGTGATGCCAAGGCAATCCTCCTATGACAAATAGTTCTGCTCTCCTACAACCCAAACCAAAACCTTTCAAAGATTAAGATGTGCATATGTGGCACACTAATAATTATTTCTCCCACCAAACTTGGGAGTGGCTACAATCCTACAGATGTAATCTATCCATTCAGTGATACAATTCTATAAATGTTTGTTTTGGCACTCACCTGTGGAAGCCACATTGATATTGAAAAACTTAATTACTTGCTCCCACAGTGGGTGTGGACATCACGAGATCAGTGGATTCCGACTGTTAAAAGAGATTGCAAAATGCTATTTTCTGTCTTTTAGAGTCACATTGAAGACAATGAGAAAGTGGTAGAACTTTTAATGAGTTTCACTTTAAAATTTAAATCTAGTAGGTTGCACTACAATTTAAATTTTGCTTGACACTACAGAAGTAGCTGCTTTCAAAAAGTTATAAAGGTAGCATTTACTGGAGCACTCGGCTACTTTGCAGCTATTCTACATAAAATCATATTGCAACCTGTCAGAGGAAGCAAGCTAACTATCAGCTCAAAAGTATATGTAGTCCTTGAGATTAGGCACGACCTCAGGTCTCAGAAGCCATATCACTCCATTTCTCACTGTTACCTTCAACTAACCGATTCCATCTCTCAGTAATTGCCAAAAGTTCTGTGTCCCACAGAGGTAGCTTTATGCCTGACTACTTCTGAAATTTGATCACTCAGTGCCATGTGGAAGATCTTTGCAACTCATTTAATGCACAGTTTCAGTATCTCCACATTCTGCAAAGGAGATCAGAACAGTTTTGTTGGACAGGCCTTGTGCATCCACATCCCTCAAAACACTTGCACACCAGTGGCAGTGGTAGCATGAAACTCAGCAGACTGCAAACCCTGCACTCCAACAGCTGAGTAAATATTTGTGCAGTGGCCTGCACCACACTCAGTGCTGCAACAGCGACTTTGCCAGCAGCTTCTATTCCAACAGCTCAACTCAGGTGTTTCCACAGAAGCTGCACTGACCACAGTGTCAACACACCCACCAGCCTTTATCAAAAGTCCACTTTCACTGAACTAACTGACGTGCTCAATCAGAAGCAAACCAAATTGCACACTGACGCATAAGACAACTGTGTTTACTATAAGCCAGGCAGCTCTCTTAAGGATGCTGGTTCCAGCTGCTCTCTGCATGCATATACACACAAAGTTCAGGTCCTGCCTTTCTCTTTTAGACTTTTAAAAACAGAGACCCAGTTCACTAAGGCAATATTCTTGAAACTGCTACTGACAGTTTTTCAAACATCTGTTTCCTTTAAGACTTTGCAGAATAATCTTAACAGATGCAGCATCTACACTGCCTTATAAATGCAGTCCTTCTTTCCCAGCAAAACTGTATCATTGAAATAAAAATATAATGGTGAAAACTCCCCCACTATAATAAAGAAAAACCCCACACTTATTCTGGCCATTTTTCTTACCTTGTTCTTAAGTTTTCTTAAAGGCTCTATTCCAAAAAATACACATGTATATGGCTAGCTATATGTATGTGTGTAGTCCAATCAAATGAAATGTGTGCTTAGAGAACACAATTTTGAAATATAGCATCTATAAAAAGAACCCTAGAATAGCGTGAATAGGCATGGCAGCAGTAGTTCTATTCTTGGGCATCCAGATAGAGAATATTATTAAGGCATCAAAATAAAAATTATAAAAGGCAGTTTATATGAACTAATTCCTTCTATGTTTACCTCTCTCATGATTGATTTATCATAGCTATACTACAAGATCTCATGCTACCCTATAATTCAAAAGCATTTCTTTGCCAGATAATTCTGTCCCTTACAGTGCAAAGTTACAGAGAGGCTCTGGGCTGATACTCTGTGACTTTTTGCATTCACATCTCTCATTTAAAGTCCTGTATTAGCATTTAAATGTATAACTGAACTGCTGTAGAGTAAGAAACTCCATAGTATTCGGCAAAATCCTGACTCTCTGAAGAGACAGAGTAAATGCACAGAAAATGTATCAGAACTAGTAAATGTCTGTTGCCCCAGAGGCCAAAGGAAGATTTTAGGACAAGAATCATGGGCATATATAGAGGGAAAATGAAGAAGAGTGAAATAATCTGGTTCTTATTTCATGAAAATAAACGAAAAAATCCTTTTTAATTTCTTGCATTCTTAAGCATCATACTTTTAATACCATACCCCTATTGAAATTACTAAATACTAGAAACTGAAAACAAGAAGATTAAATGACCTTTCTCACACAGTGCCTTTGTAGGGCTTTCAGAGAATCCTCATTTGGATGTCGAACGGAGTTCTCCTACTTTCCAAGCAGCAATAGGGTCTCATGCAATGTCTGTTCTGTTACATACACCAAATTTTAATAACTATGCTATCGGGAAATCTATGAGTAAACAGAAGCAACTAACAAAGCTGATCCAAGATCACCAATGCTGAAGTTTGTGAGGTTGCTTCAGGAGTAAATATGGTTGTAAGTCTGATTCTGGGAGCTCAGGCTGCCACATCTGCACAACAAACTACTAAGTGAGCTTGCTCAGCCTTTGCAAGAAATCTCAGGTTTGGCTGAACAGCCCTTAAGCTGTTCCCAGCTGTGGTTTTCTCCTTTCTGTACAAACAGAACACTTTAATGCTTGGGAACATCTGTCATGTAGCCAAAGCAGGGCCACCTGAGATCAGCTCATTCATGGCCAGGAATCATGAACAAATCTAGGGAAAACCCCAGAACTAAAACCAAAACTTTGAATCCCCCAATGCCAATTGTCCAAATTAAAATACAGTCTATGAGATCTGAAACATCATCTGAGTCAGCAGCACTCCCAAGTTTTTATTCAGTTCTAACTTAATTCATTACCCTCATTAAAAATACATGAGATAAGGTAGAAACCAATCTCTTGTAAATTCCCAGCTATAAGAAGAGAAGTTTAAAGACGGTAAAGAAAAGAAAGGTAAATTCTAGCTAAAAAATACAATCTAAGCTGTCTGTCTTCTTTTTTTCTTTTTTTTTTTCCTTTTTTTTTAATACTGGTTGGCTACAACAATAATATAACAGGTCAAAAGCAGCCTAAATGAGATGAGACAGTCTGAGCTCTCAAACAATAACAACACACTGGAGAAAGTAAAGGAACAATTCTAAAGCAGTGCAGATTAAGTGATCTGATACAACACTACCTGCCATATTTTTAAGTGTCAGCATTTTATTCCTTGTAGCTTTGACAGCCTTGCCTTCATGATCCTTTGCAATGCTGCTAAATCAACAACAAAAATTATGCGTATATTTATATATACTTTATATATATTATATACTACGTATTCATATGTATTATATAGTTTACAGACATATGGAGATGATGTTGAGACTACTCCTGTTCATTCATGGACATCAAATTTTGACACTGATAAAAAAAGGTTTTGCTCAGATGTCAAAGTGCAGGGCACTCAGACTTTTGTTTTTTCTTTTATTCATTCTTAAAGACAAGCCTGCCAATAGTTTGAAGTGAATATCATTTTCTCAGTCAAACAAGTTGTTTATCCTTTTCATGTTTCTTTATGCAATGTTCACAATATACAAGATAATAGGTTGTTTCAAAATAAAAAGTGGTTTTTCTGTTTTAGAAAAACCATCCAGGAAAAGTCTAGTACAAACACACAGAAAGATTCCTCCCTTTCATTTCTGCCTGATAGTCTGCCTAAAAATTGACATCTAGGGACCGAACAGCTCATTATTGACAACAGGCCTGGAACATCACAGAGCTTCTGTATTTTATTCATCTAGGGCCAAGAGGAGATGACTCAGTCATTTGGAAATTAATCATTCCTATCAACACCAATAAAAAAATCCTGGGAGAAAAAAAGGGGAGCCTAACATGTGTTGAAATGATGAATTGACTTGTAAATGGTCATGAATTGTTTCCAGAAAGCCTAATCCACGTTCAATTAAATTCAAATAGTGCTTTTGTACTGGCTTCACACGATGACGACAGAGCACAGTAAAATACCCTCTCCTATTCCTCTCCACAACACCTTACAGGTATTGTGTGTCAAAACCTCTTTCTGACAGTTGTTAACTGATTTGCCTCTTACCGGGTGTTGTTGTCCAAAAAGTGTTTTAGCTGCTCCTCAGAGGCATCTGATTAGAAACTTCATATATCTCAACATGTTTTATCCGATGCAGTACCAGACAGGTGCAGTATTAGACAGATACAATTAAGACTGAGTTTTCAAAAGCAGCCTTATAAATTGACTGTGTAAGTGTATAATAAAGTTATAAGATAAATAACAAATTTAGCACATCTAACTGCATACAAAACAAGGATTTTGATTATTGTAGTAAGTGGTCTTCAAATGTCCCTCTCCGTACAAAATTATTTCAGTCATAGACAGTAAACAGCAGTTTCTAAGTGCATTTTCATCAAATGCTTGCAGGTTACACAATCTTCCCTTATAACAATAAAACACCTCAGCTTCACTAGGAACAGCTAGTACCTGACTAGACAGAGAAAATACTTATCCAAACAGGAGAGTTAAATTGATGTCTTAAAGCAAGGATTCCAAGGAAAGGGATCTAAGCCCAAAAACAATTAGGTAGAAATATACAAGCACTCGCATTGAAAGTTTAGGAATGAAAAAATTACCACTCCAATCTTCCAGAGATAGCTAGAGAAGGAAAAATAACTTATGCTTAGTTAGTTTTCATGTTCCTAATTGAAATCACACATCCTTTAGGTCTCAGATTGAAAAAGGACATCTCTAGGAGCACACAACAGTTACTCAAACACGAGGGAAAGGCAACAAAAATTTCCTTCCAATGCTGCAAAGTATCTCACCTGCTCCTGCACAACCCACAAAGCACAGAGGCAAATGCAACCCTGTGTGTTCCTTTTCATGGATGTCCCCTCTTATTGCTGCTTTGAGGACAGAGCTGAGAGGGAAGGGACAAACACTACAGCTGTACAAACCCTGGGGATTCCCAGAAGGAAGCACCCCTGCATCCAGGGGCAACCATTTCCCAGATCCAGTAGCTGTGCTATCATTCTGCATACTTCTTTCTACACCACGAGGATCCCATATAAGACAAGCTCATCATTGCAGCAGATCAGTCGCAGCTGTGGTATAAAGCCTGGATTTCTTCATTCTTTCCCGACTTTGATGCTTCCTGTAACACCATCTGCACTAAGCTCTGAAGGAGAGCCAGCCACAACATCCAAAGCACATTGATCAGCTTTTAGCCTGTCAGACATTCACTGCGTAGGTATGGAGGGAAAAGGGAGACCAATAAGGCATGGATACTACACCTTTTAAAGCAGACAAAGCCTAACATAAGCAAAGATGGAAAATTTGCTCTGTAACTAACTTGGTTGAAGTAACAGGCAAATCTTGCATGATATCCTTCTAGGAAGTATTTTCCTGAATAAAAATGAGCAGGACTTTCCAAATCAGTTGTGCTGACAAGCAGATGAAGCCCATGCAGTTAAACCAAGTAACTTGGATAAAAGCCTAGCATTCTTTTTTTTCTCAATTCAGAGGAATTCCTGTATTACTTGATACTCCTTCTAACACCAGAAGGGGTCTTCTAAAACTGTCTCTGCGTGTGTGTGTGTGTGTGTGTGTGTGTGTGTGTGTGTGTGTGTGTAACCCACACAGCAATGTTGCTGAATGCTGTTTTTAAACCTCAGTTTCAGTTCCATACAATACTAAAACCTATCAATCTTATTCAGTTGTTACTCTTATTTTGCTCATCTTCAATGGTCATCAAGTGCAGATACAAGGTCACAGCAGCTGAGAGAGTTACACTGACTCACACCACCACAAATATTCTGTCCCTTAAGAGGGCAAGATTTGGTTTCTCACTTTTAAGGCAGAAAATAGAAGAGGTGTTTTTATGACACTGTATGTCCTCACACAAATTATCTGTGTTGTCTGATCCTAATCTTTCTCATTGGTAAAATGAGACCATAATACCTACCTGCTTATTGTCACTTTGTGTATAAAAAGTACATAAGGCTAACACAGGTGAAGGAGAAACACTCTTCCTTCTGATTTCTACCTTTACACTCTGGGCACTGGAGTTTACAGCAACTTAATTTTCAAAAACTGCTGAAAACTGATACCAGAATTTTACAGAGACCTGGATAGTGAAAACTTATGTAGGAGCTGTTTGATGATCAGCCTGGTACTGCACTTCAATTACTGTTCATGGCAAGCCCATATGAACTGATATTTAAAAACATATACAAATCTTTTTTACATGTTACCTTTCATATATCTTTCTTTCACGATAAAATGTGCTGCAATTTATATATCTATTCTATAAGTTAAGCAACAAGAATTTATCAAACTATGGCCTGAAAAAAAAAAGAGAAAGCACAGCGACGGAGCTCTACTAAGTAAGTAAGCTTGTGGAAAGGGTAACCCACGAGTTCCTCACTGAAGTCTGTGAGGAAGCTAATACATATTCCAGTCTTGCTTTGTGGCCTCTTAGCGGTCAATCTCAAACACACTACATTTGACACATCTGCAGTATCTCATAATACTTCTGCAGGAGTACAATGAAAAATGTATTTACAAGGGTTTTAAATTCTTAATTAAGAACTAGCTGGTAGTTGTGAAGTCAAAACTTCTGCTTTTGACCTCACTGAACTCCTTCATCTTGTAATGTAAAGCAGAGTAAACCAAATGAATGCTAAATGCTGCAACACTTAAAAGAGGCAAAACACCTAGCAGAGGGCATTAATCAATACGTATATTACCCGAGCAGTATCTAGAAATGACATAGACCCCCTCTGAACACAGAAGCAGTGGGGAAAAGGGGCAGTCAAATGGCCAGCCTGTCTTCTGGCCTTGTGTCCTGCTACCCTAGATGACTAGCACTGCCATTCTCCCTCAAAGCCCAACCGGAAAACGCTTATTTTTGGAGCTTACAGAGGTCAAAAGTGCCTGCCTGCTATGCTATGCTGTGCTAGAGAGAGAACTCTAGGATAGTGTACATCCCTTTTTAGTCATCTCTTTAGGGGCAGAGCTGGCAGCTGTTCCATCCAGTGGTTTGCCCACACTAGGGGAAGCACTGATACCTGTTCAGGGTAGATTAGTGAACGATTTGAGGGACCAGAGAGATCCATATGAGCCATGGCCTTGTTTGGAATTCTGTCCCCTTCTCCAAGAAAGAGCTCATTTGAACTAAACACAGCATTCATTGGTGCTTCTAAATCCTAGAAGCCATGGGTTTGCTAATTAAGTTTGGAGAGGTTTTTTTGAGCATTTTATTTCCTGCATGAAGGAAATACTTTCATTTTAGCAACTTCTTTTATCCATGTGGTTTTCTACGTCTTATTATATTTTAAAGGACTAGAAATTTTCTCTGTTTCAGGTATCCAGTGAAAAAGAAAGGAAAAGCTTCACTACATTCCTCCTGCCTTGCAAAATTTGGTAGTCAGACTGTTAATGGTGCTTAGCATTTGACAAGAGAACTGCTTTACACATATTTAAAGGAGGGGGGGGGGAAAGCAGGAGCAAAGTGCTCTGTGTTTAGTAAGTTCAATGCGAAGCTGTTTGTCAGGCAAGAGGCACTTCAGTGTTATTGAAAAGCAACCTTTCAGAAATCACCTGCCATTCTGCAGGCTGGCAGGAGATTCAGTACAAATTTTCATTGTTACTGTGAGAATTAACCCACTGGAGCATTGGGCATTGAGAGGTGGGTGGTATGTGCTATTCATGTCTTTGTCTGACAGGTAGAATTAACAAATTTCACAAAGAAAGTCTCTTTTACCTAGAAAGGAAAGGCAGATCATCAAAGAGCCACAGCCAAACAAATATTTTACCAAAACAGCCTATACAGGGTTGAGCAGCACTTTCATGCTTCCTGTGACTCTGCACACATCTTCTAGGTTTCCTGATGAAAGTTGTGAGTTTGCAAGTTACTCACTTTCTCTTGAACTCACTTCTTTTTCACATGTCTGCAGCCTCTGGGGTCTGTCCGAAGGTTATGGAGAAGGGAGGTCGGTTGGTGCAAAGGAATAGGGTGGGTAAGCTGGCCTACAAGACACCTCATGCTGCTTCTTATCACTCAAAAACACCTACTATTGCCTCAAATGAGACTTGTATTTCCACAGAACTCATGGTTTCTGGTATAGATTTGAGAATCTGCTTTATGTTAATGTTCTGTCTATACCACACTTTTTATCACTTACTACTCTTCCCAATAAACAGACAAAGTGAGATATTAGAAGGATGTTAATTTCTGTAAAACGAGAATTCCAGAAATACAATCTTGTACACTTTTTTGCTAACCCAGGGCTTTCAAAAATCGTAACCCAATTTTTCTTTGCCTCTCCAAATCATGGGATTAGTTTAAAAAAGCTCATACAAGATTTAAAGAAACACTATATTTTCCTTCTGAAGAAAAGTTCTTAGTAATTTTAAGTTCCCAGACATTACTGTTATTAAAATCCTTTAATATAGCAGCACAGTTGGCTAGAAAAGTGGTAGAATTTTCAGGTCAAAAGAAGAAGAATGATGCTCTCAAAAAAACTAATTAAAACTCTAAACAAATCGGAATTTTTCTTCTCTGATAAAACTGATCAAATGTTCCAGACAAACAGATAATTTTAATGAAAAATATAATTTAATCACATAGTGAATCACATACCAAATTTTAAGGGGAAGTGAGTCCTGGTAATGGGGGATGAAACTGGGAGAGATGGCAGTGTCACAGAGATGCTAAACTACTTATAAGCTTTCTATACCATTCTGGTCTGCCTTCTTTCTTTCAAGGGAGACACAAAATAAAGTCAAAGTTCATTTTGTGTGATATGTTGGTAAAATAACTACTTACAAATTACCAGAAAAGCAACTGGTGCAATTTTTCCACCTGCTCTATGTTTGCCTTGCTCATGAGAAAATAACTCGAACTTATGAATTTTGGGTGAGGTCCTTACCTCTACTCTTGCATTGTAATGTTAATGGAAAGAACCAGAACCCTGTAAAACTCCCAGGTTTGCCTAAGACTCTGTCAGTGGCTTCCCCTGCACCATATCAGATCTTGATGCATAGGAGTGACTTCCTGCAGAGAATTTTCAGGCAACCAAGGGAAAAAGCTGTAATCTACAGTGCCATCCCCTCCACTGTCCTAACTACCCAGAAGTTTGCAAATTTGACCAGGCAACTTTTATGCCTTTAAAGGAGGTCAGCATAGAGGGAACGCAGCATTCTGAGCTGAGCTGTCCCCTTCTCCCTGGCTGCTCTTTGTTTCTGACTACTGAGGACAGTATCTTCTTTCTGTGGTTTCTGCCCAGGCACACCCCTGACATGTTACCCCTTCAGGTAGCTCACTGTTTCTTACCTGCACAACACAGGTAGTGGGTGACATTTCAAATAATTGTTTTCTTCCGTGGTTATGTTCTTGAGTAAAAACAGTTGCATGGGTGTGAAAAAGTTGCATTAACATAAACCCACAAAACCCAGAGACTGGAATTTAGTTTTTAGAGGTTTAGCTTTCAACAGAAAAAGGCAGAAGGAACTACATGCAGTATTTTAAGCCTCATAATGTATACCAAGATAAAGGGTTCTGTCAGTGGATTGGTACGTGCTCCTGAAAATACAGTGGTCTGGAAAATTAGATCTCTAAAACATTAAGTGGACATACAGGGCATTCAGTATATTGACATTTCTTGAAGTCAAATTCAGGTTTACACCATAAAAATTCAGTTATCCTTTTAGTATATTCATAGAATCATAGGGTATTAAGGGGTTGAAATGGATCTTAAGGATGACCTAGTTCCAACACCCCCTGCCATAGGCAGGGACACCTCTCACCAGAGCAGGTTGCTTAAGGCCTTACGCAACCTGGCTTGGAACACCGCTAGGGTTGGGGCACCCACAGCTTCTCTGGGCAGCTTGTTCCCTTGTCTAATCACCCTCACAGTAAAAAGTTTCTTCATAATATCTAAGCTAAATTTTGACTCTATCAATTCCTTTTGCTCTTTCCCATTTAATCTACAGTTTTAAGTAGTCTTAAAACTTTCAGGTGTTTCCAGATGAGAAGAAAGACTTACAGAGCTGAGCGTAGTTTTAGTTTGGGGTTTCATTTAAGATATATCTTCAAAATATTTGAAAGGTGAGAAAGCTGTGCTCTCACAAGCTTCTGAAACAAACTCAGAAATAAAAATAAAATCAGCACTCCTGGTCAACAGAAATATCAGAATAACTATTATAAAATCTTGTTGATGTCTGCAAAGTGCTTCATAATCCCTAAAATATCATCATATCTTGTGAATCAACAAGCAGGTACGGTTCTGACTTTACTAGGACTTACTTAGGATTAGGTTTGACTGGACTAGATACGTCAGTATCACGGAATGCATGGATAATAAAAAGTGTAAACTTAATGCACTACTTTATAAACCCATGGAATCTGCAGTCACTTCCTGATGTGTATCAATTTACTAAGCATGAACAAAACTCTGGGAAATTATAAGATCGACTTGACACATGACATTTTTCAGCCTTGTGTGGCTGTTGTTGCTTGTCTCTTCTAATAATCCTATTGGTATCTAAAAGGTGTGACTACAATTTAGTCATTAAAATAATTACAATGCCCCTCCTGCTAGGGGCCTGACTCTGCAATAAGCTCTCTGTACTCAACCATATTTGCAGAAACTAACTACTCTTAAGGATTGAAGACTGTCTGGCATCAGTACTTCAGAAGTACCAAGTACTTCAGAAAAGTGCTTGGTAATCAGGAGGGAGTTGGAAAGAAGATGATCTGGTTTGTTGATCCTTTTCTCCATTCCAAAAGCTTTTGCCAAAGGACCCTACAGTTGCAGCCCTACACGTATGGTCAGGATATTTATAGACTAGTCCTCTAATGCTATTTTTAAAAGAAGCAATTTCTGTGTTTCTTGCAATATTATGCTGTATGATTGGAAGCAGAGGAAGCCTGCACCACACATGTGTATATTATTCATGCCATGAGAAACACCTGAGCAACAGCTCCTGCAGCCAGAAATTAGCTGAGTTGTAGTGCACTGACATAGGAAAAAAGGGATTTCACATGTGCTGGGCAGTCTGTTCAAGTCTTGCTTGGTAATGGAGTAAATTGGTGAGGGACTACTTTTGTAGCATATGTTGCTTTCATCAAGCATAATGTGATTAAAACTGACATAACTTTAGAGTTGGTAAAAAAACTACAGCCAGCTGTTTTGCAAGGCAAAAAGCAGGAAACTAACACCTATCTCAAGTCAGCAAACTTTCTCCTGGAAGACCACTGTGCCACCTCTTTTAAAGAGCATTAAGGAAAAGCGGTCTGAAAGTTCATAACTGAAAATCCTCTTAAGGAGGCACCTGAAGATTTCATCTCACTAGCTGCTCCCTCAGTTTTGTGGGTTTACAATTGCCTTCTCTTAATTTCAAAAGAATGTTTCAAATTGCTGTGAGAACACTATACAAAAGAACATGGCGCTATGCAACTAATTGAGCACAGAAGGAAATACTGAAAATTACTCTACACAAAGATTTTTGATGAGTACAAACCAGAACTGGAATAAATAAAAATATGTCTGCCTAATCACTGCTTTATAAAAGCATGTATTGGAAGTAAATGTAGATAAATGTAGAAATTAGCATGATCTTTAATTAACGTCATGCTTCTCTATGGTGTATGCCTGGATAGTTTTTGGAACAAAAGCTCGTAGTTGACTATCCTATATGTGAATATTACTTTAAAGGTCACGCTCCAAAAGTGTTTTCAGCTTTTTCTTATTGCACCTTCTAGCCAAAACTTTCCAACTCAGACTGTGAGTAAAACACCACCAGAGTGAAATCATGAGAGTTCCCTTTCCCTGAATAACAGGATACAAAACCCACCTATCTCCCTGCTCCACGATATCGAAGTTCTCTACCTTTATTCTCAAGCAGATCAGTGGATTACTTAAAAAATACCTTCACTTTATTTTTAATCTTGCATTTTACTGCTTTTTTTTATCCATGGCAAGGAGCTAGGTTCAAAAATTTGTCTGTGTTTCCCAGCTGTACCATCAGGTTGGATGAGCAATGTATTTTCTACACATACAGAAGCTAGGACATTTGAATTTAAAAAAAAAAAAAAATCAAAATAATTGTGCTTTTCCTTCTATTATAAGAACTATTGAAAGTATCCGTGGTGATGTCATTCTGCATAAGCTACGATATCTTGCCGATTGCTGTAAAACAAACAGAAACTGACGAAAGCTGATGAACATTCAACGTTGGAAGGCTGGTGTTTGAGGTGTATGGT
This sequence comes from Corapipo altera, assembly GCF_003945725.1. Classification (NCBI taxonomy): domain Eukaryota; kingdom Metazoa; phylum Chordata; class Aves; order Passeriformes; family Pipridae; genus Corapipo; species Corapipo altera. The sequence goes on along the minus strand of NW_020884955.1, from coordinate 166,656 downwards.
TTTGAAATTGTGCATATAGTAGACGGTATAGATATCCTTGTGCGTCTGCACGTGTATACGGCCAACGTGAACAGTGTGTAAGCCCACACGGGGAGATCTGCTCTCCCCTGCTGTCGGCTGCTGTCGCGACAGGGTGCAACCCCGCAAGGCCCTTTGCCTGCTGCGGAGGCGTTTGGGCCGATCCGCGGTGCCGAGTGATGGGCGGGCAGGACCGCACCGTGCTGGCCCCGCCGGCAGCTTCGGGGCGGGTCTGCGGCCGGGACCCGCGGGAGGACGCGCTCCCGGCCAGGAGCCGGTGCCAGTCGGACGCCGGCTCTCGGAGGTGGCGACTCCGGCAGCGGCTGCCCCACGGACCCCGTGGTAGTCCCCGGGTCTCGGTTCACCGCGCACTGGGGGGCAACACCTGGGGCGTAAGGAGAACCGGCGGACACTCCGACAGCGGGACCGGCCCCGCGGGCAGGCCCGTCGCGGGGGCGAAGCGGCGGGAGCGGAGCGGGGGCTGACGGCGCGGGGGGGCCGAGGTGCCGCTGTCGGGGCCGAGGTGCCGCTGTCGGGGCCGAGGTGCCGCTGTCGGGGCTGGCCCCCGGCCAGGCCGCGGTCCCCGCCCGCCCCGGCAGCGGGCGGGCCGGCGGCGGCAGGTGTGAGGGCCGGGGGATGGCGGCAGGGACGGCCGCCCGCCCAGCCTCGCCGAGCCCAGCCCCGCCGAGCCCAGCCCAGCCCAGACGAGCCCAGCTCTCCCGGCTCTCCAGTCCGCCGCTGCAGGTACGGACGGGGTCGCCCCGCGGCGCCGCGGGTGGCGGATGTGCTGGCGCAGGGCGACCCTTGGGGTCCGCCGCGGGGGCCGGGGGCTGCGCAGAGCCTCAGACATCGTGGGCGGGACCCGCCGTCGCTTCCCGCGGCCGCAGGCGGGCCGTGACAGGGAGCCCTCCCGTCGGGCGGCCCTGCCGCGGTCCCGCTTGATTTGGAGGAAGGGGAGTGCGGTGTCCCCGGAGGAGCGGCGGTCCCTGACCCCAGCGCCCCTCGTCAGACCCGCGGCCGTAGGCGACGGGCATGGAGGTTTCGTGTCCCGCAGCCCGCAGAGCGGTTGCGGGGAGCCGGCAGCAGGCCCCTGCCTCGGGAACAGGCTTCTCCGGCGGGAGAAGGTACGTGAGGAAGTTCACGGGTCTCCCGGGCCCGCTGTCGACAGCGGCACTGGGCTCCCTCCCCGCGGCGGGGGTGGTTCCTCTCCTCGACCGGGGAGTCAAAGTACTAAAAGTCAATTTAAGCAGCACTTGCACTGGCGTGAAACAGGTACGGTGTTAGCTCGAATGTGCTTGAGGAGTGAATGGTAAGGAGTAAAGAACGAATTTCTCTCACACAAATAGTGGGGAAAGGGACAAAGCCACAGGCAGACCTGCCGTGGTGCTCAGCTGTGGTTTAAGGTAAATGCTTTCATAGGGCAACTACCGCGTTTTACAACTGGACACTGGTAAGACGAAGTCTGATCACATACTTAGTTACGTTTAGTCCTCTGCAGATCTCTGACATATCTGCTCCTGTAGATACTCTCAAACATACTGCTTTTTACTCGCAAAAGTTGTTCCTCCGTGATATTTAACTGGATCTTTGAATTCCTATGACTGGAATTGAGCCATAGTACAAAAGATTTCTGAAGGCTATGATCTTACTGAGCAAAAACTTATAAAGAATCCAAATTTTTTTATTTTTTTACTTATTTTTTTATCTGTGAGCTACTTTAGTTTATGGGGTTTTTTTTGCAAGCCAGTAATTATTCTATGCAAGTGAGTTTGAGACATTTCTGATGCAGACTGCTGCTGACACCTTCATCGGATGACCTCTCTAATTAGGCAAAAAAGGTGACTTGTAGCCCAGAGTTTGCTGAAATCTCTGATTTTAATTTTTTTTTTTTTTTTTTTGCATTTTGAAAGAGTCTCTGATCATGGTGAGGTTACACTGCAGGTCTTAACTTCCCTTTGGCAGTGCATCCGTTTAAGTCCACTATTTCGTTTACTGATTTCCCAGATCATCGTCTTTTGAATGGACAGTACAAGGTAGAAGACTTTTGAAAAGATGGTACATGAGCATATAGCTAGTAAATATTGTTAATACAGATTTCTCTAAGAAAAAGAAATAAAAAAACTAACTTTGTATTTGGCAGTAAATAATTATCTGTTGAGATTTGATCTGGTAGAGTACTATGCACCTACCAGTCATTTCCACAGAGGTGGTTATCAAAATGACCCCTGACATTCAGAGGTATTGAGCAAATACTTCATTTAGTAAAATATAAGAAGCAGTTGTTCTTACAAATAGTATTCACAAATTTTCAAGATAATCAGGAGATGATAATTACAGGGAGTAGAATATGTAAGATTTTTAAAATGGAGTAAATGAGCAGTGAACTGTTACTCTCTGAATGCGTTTTAAAGCTTCTTTGCACAAGACAGTAGATATGCATTAGCACTTAAAATTAGTAAGAGAGAAAAAAAACAAACCCGTAAGACCAGAGTCTAATTTAAATATTTGTACTATTTTAAATAGACACAACATTGTTGGCTACTTGTAAGGTGTCTTTTTTTCTTGAATGCGTGACTGTAACACAAAAGCCATGTTTAGAAATCTGTTTATGGAAATCTTTGGACCACAAAATCTAGTTTTAATTAACTAGTATGATTTAGGGAAAAAAAAAAAAAAAAGACGTTCCTTCTCCTGACTGTGTACATGTATGTGACTACTTTAATACATTATAAAATTAATGAGAAAATTTCAATTCCTTGCATTTTTTTAAATATAAACTATATACCTAAAATGATTCTTTTGTAGGTTTCATTCTTTTATCTTAGAATTTAAAAACTCAGATAATGATAACTCCCTGAATTAAAAAAAAAAAAAATCAAACAAATTGAAAAAGACTAAGTCAATATGTTTTCTGTAGATTTTTCTCAAATACACTGAAAAAGAGGAAGTAGATCCATATAAGCAATAAAACACCATGGGATTATTTTCAAAATCCACTTAAGAGTTAACGTTCCTTGGCAGTAGTTATGTACTCACACTCCAGTGGGCTACTGTTTTAAGTGAATCTTTCTGATACTGAGTGTAACCAAGAAAACAATTCATTACTGCGGCTAAATCAGTCATGTTTAGATATTTGAACAAGTTGAGCTTAATTTGGAGCTTCTGGAGCATAAAAATCTTCTCCTGCTTATGAACAGGACAGGAAAAAAATCACTTTTCTTGCATTACTGTGTTGGTCTTGACGTCAGTTACCTCTCAGAGACCAGTTCGGGCCAGTCTGGCCAGCAATGACTGTCCAAAGAATCCTCTAGTAGGAATGATCATTTCCTCTGGTTCTTCTATAGTGATGCCTGTTTCATCTTAGATAAGTGTGTATCCACCAGCCACACAACTTGTGGAGCCCAAAAACATAATCTTTAGGGGCTGCTGGGTTTAACCAGTTGTACAGAGTGATTGGTTCTTTAACCTGTTCTGCATGAAGAGTGTAATTCCTACCTGCTATCCGAATAATTTTTATTGGCTAATCATGGTGAACCTTTCCTTTTTCCTATGATTATACTTCGGAATTGCAAATCTATTTATTACGTTTTAAAACTCCACATTAAAGAAAGAGAAAACACAAGAAAATGCACAATTCCCGCAACAGTTTCTGTGTCCCCAGCATGCCATCACTAATTCATCTAAACTTCTAATAGCAAGTTATATCTTTACCAGCAGTGTACACGGGATGACCCACCAGCAGTGTGTCATGGGATGTTAGACAACTTTCTCTGCAGCAAACTGAAAAGATCTGAGCCCAAAACTGAAAAACAAAACTTCCTTGGTTTGGCCTGGAGCAAGATTAAACCGTGCTTAAAAGTCAGATATCCAGATCAGCCCTGGTTAATTTGCAAATTTCTTTCCAATAAAGATGTTCTTGACACAGTAGGGAGCTTTACTTAATCAGTGTTTCTCAGACCTACTTAGGAGCATGCTGCTCACAACAAGCTATTTTAAGAACATTTTAAATTGCACAAACACATTTGCAAGACACCTGCCCCCGTAAGAAGTTACCCAGGAACAGTAATTAACAAGTTTCTTTAAAGTGCAATGGAAAATATCAGATAGGTAGGGTCAGGAACAGTAAAGCAAAACAGCAATGAAAACAGAATAATTGATCTCATAAGTAGATTAATTAAAAAAAAAAGTGGTTATTGTGAAATCACGAAGGAATAATGGTGTTTTCAAATCTCCAACTCAATATAATACAGATAGATGTCTGCATCATCTTTGTATTTATTTGTAGCCTGGTGTAGTTTTGGAAGTTCTTGTCTGCAAACTGGAAAATTATTGTTGTGGCAGCAATCGTTTTGTGGGTTTCAGTAATGTTGTAGCTCACATGAACCAGCCATAATGCAAAGGTAAGGATGGATATTGTATACCTCCCTGAGGACTACACTACAAATAACTTCCCTTGCAGCTTCTGGGTTTTCGTATGTTCAGGAGTCACTGTCTGGTTCCCACACTGAGCAGAAAAAATGGGAGGAATAATTTGGACAACTCACAGCCTGTAAGCTGCAGAGCAATTTATACCTCGTGTTATTGTACCTGATTTATTTTGCTAGACTTGCTGGTCATTTGTTAAAGTGGGGAGGAGCAGAAGGTCAGTAACCAATGCCACTATATGCCAGCAAGTCTTTTTTATCTGCCTTACCATGCAGTCTAAGTGAAACACACAGGGTAGAAGTAGCAAAAGGCATAGAGATTCTTAACAAATCACTTATTGTGATCTGCTTATTGTCTGTATGCATCTTTTGTTAGTCATCATGACCTACTGATGAGAGAGGGGGTTTGTTACATGTTTGTTACATGTTTGTTCAGACCCAGCTGAGCCCTTAGGTCAGTGTATTATGGTGCAGTTAAATATAATTTTACACACCAAAGCCAATGTTATTACCATATCCCAGGGCCATTCAGCATATGCATCCTACGCCATCTCATGCGAAGTGGGAATTTCCTTTAAAGACAGTATTAGTAACAAAGTTAATTGGATGAAAAGGACAATGTTGGTAACATGTGTTGCTACAGGTCATCTGCATTTTTCAGTTGGGCCTTGACAACTGCTTCATCCTAATGGGTTTGAACAAAAAAAGGAAGTAACCAAGGCTGTTTCTTTGCCAATAGAGAATATACAAGTATTGATTGGCTTACATTTTCACAAAAGAGCATTTACCCTTCTTGTTCCACTTAAGAATGCTATCTGTCACATATGTCAAACTTTGTTCCAAGCAAAGGAAAGATGATTATCTTATCAAAACAATGGGTTGAGACACTATCCATTACATCCCCTTCACTGCGGAAGTCTGTACTTACAGTATACAAGATACTTCTGAAAAAAAATCGCACCCATTATTTTCACTATTAAAATAGTGTTAATAGACTGTTAAAATTAGTCTTCCAGGGACAAAGCTAAATTTACTATGAGCTTACAGAATGCTCTGCTCCTATTTAAAGATTGCACAATTTCCCATCATCACTGACCTCTATACTAGCAATTTTTTTAAGATACATTTTATTGCATCTCGCTACACATCAGATAACTGGCTTAATCAGTTCTCATTGGAGAACGAGAAATATTCAGAGGATCAGAATTACTTCACATTTCTTTTCTGGTTTGTTTTTCTTTCTTTTTTTTTTTCATGGCAACCTTTTATTTTCCATGGCACAGTAATGCCTCACAGAGTGTGCTAAAAGGACAGAATTCACACAGGCGTGTGGAGTTCTGTTAATCTCATTCTGGTTTCGTTCACATTCTGACTTCCAAATGTAAGCGTTACTCTGTCCATGCTTCCATCAAGTCAGTGCCAAAATCCTAATTACCCAGAAGACTGAATTGTCAGCTGTTAACTGATTTGGGTTTTTGAAGTTTTTACTTCCAGCAAGGATGAGAGGTGTTCATGTTATATGCATTTGGGATATACGGTTGAGAAATCTCAGGATCCTGTATTCCAAACTTCTTCCTATAAATTTTTTAATCTTAAAGACAGGTAAGAAATTTAATGTAATTGGGACAGGCACCTTTACCAGGTTTACAAATGGCAGTTATCACTGTGTTTGATCTTAAAAAAGTACTGATTTAAGTTTTTCAAAAAATATCTTTATGCTTACTTTCCTGGTTATTCATGTGACTTAGTCTTTCACATATGTTTGTATTCAATTTTGGATAGCAGGTACAATGACTTTCCAACTAAACAAAATCAAATATACAAAAATGTAGTATCACTTTTAACTTTTAAAAATTGACATAATTAGTGGATTTTTTACATAAATTGAGGAGTTATTTGAGGAAATACATCTGTCACCTGTAGTGAAGTTTCAAACTCAGGGCTTTAGTAGAGGTATTTTTTTAATGCAAGATATGACATTAAAATCACAGGGATTTATTTTATAAATAAGGACTGGAGGAGTATTGGGGTATCTGTAGCGTTGGATATTTTAGCAAGTTGTATCTGTTGCTATCCAGTTCTGTTTGATTCCATTGGAATTTTTCTTGTTTCCACCTAATTCATAAGCAATGGTGTTTGAAATTGTTATTCACGTTGCAGACTTTACTGTTGGAACATGCAAAGTGTATTACTTAATTCTAATTTTGATAAAACATGTATTTCATTTGTATCTGCATAAATATGAATGTAAACAAATGAAATTAAACTGAAGTTACACTTTCTTTAAACAAACTCACAGATCAGTATTTTTTGAAAGTGAATTGTTAGAATCAGACACGTGCATAAGAGTCACAGCTTATTCATTATCAGGTGAAGTCAGGGATATTAGCTGGTCAAGGTTCAGTGAAGTGTAGTTAAATGCTCAGACAAACCCATCCCACTCACACACCTTAGTTCTTTGGTGCTGGGGCCACCGAAAAGATTGCTGATTCTCCCAGAGACCTGGAATTCAGCAAAATTTGAGAAACTAGGGCTCCATGGGATTCTTCAATCTGGGATTTTCCAAATAATCTTCCATTTTTCCACTTTTTTTCAGTGTCCAGAGAAAGCCAAATAATGCATCATTCCTCAGAAGATGCAGTCTGTACTATGTTATTCCCACAGCCACCTGCAAAAAGTTATATTTTTTTTTTAAGGGCAAAACTGACAATTTCAAAAAGACTAGTTCAACAACTGAAATAATGTCCAATGCAGATGAGCGATGTCGAAGGAGCTCAGGGAAATTTTATTTAAAGTAACTTTAATTTTTTTTTTCTTTTAGCTTGAGCTAAAAAATCATCATAGGGATGAATGCATTCATTTGTGGGGGAAGATAAAGGTCAGTCATATCCTAGCCAACTTCAACATGGAGATGTAAAAATCCACAAAAATTTGCACAATCAATTCCTTTTTATTATTTTTAGATACCAAAGCAAGATATGCCTAAAAAAAAAAAAAAAAAGCTGCACATGTAGACCTAATAGGCTCAGCTCAAAACCCATGGAATCTTTTTGACAGGTTTTGTAATGTGGCACATTTTTTGAGACCATACAAGAAAAATTATATGGATTAAGCTATGGCATAATTTCATAGGTTTTGTGAGCAAGGGAAAGGAGATAATTTTTTAATTTAGCCAGAAGAATGCCCATGGAAAACTTAGTATGAAATCCTTCAATTGCAGGAAGCGGACAGTTCTGTGCAGTTAAATCCAGTAAGAATGAATAACATTTTATATGGTAATAAGTGAATAAATATTTCTGGATGAGTAATTTATAAAATTTGCCAATGACCAAGTAATGTGGTGTGAGAGGGGATTATTATTCCTTTTTAAAAGAAATATGGCAAGGTTTTCTTCCATGGGTATTTCAATCTGTTTCCAGATGCTGCTTCTTTATTGTTGATGTATTCCCAGCTGAAAACTTTCATGCAAGCTGGGATTGCAGAATCTGCTAGAAGGTGGTTGCCTGGTTATTCCTTTCATTCTCTGGTGCAGAATGTTTTCAGATTTTCAGAAATCTACCAAATGTTCTTCGGAAACCCAGTCAGTAGGAGAGTTGACATGTTTGCCCTAAGTCTCTCTATGAATTGGAGTGCCTCCTGTTTGTTCACCAGTCCCATAGGATTAAGAGTGTTACTCTTCAGCAGTGTTGTGTCTGCATGTTGGGTTGGTCTCCTTGAAATATTTCTTTCCTTCAAAAATGTGCTTATTCCACATTTAATGGGAAAAAAATACTTTAGCCAGTGCAATAAATGAAAATTAATTAAAATGCAATTAAGCCAATTTATGACAGACTCTTATCTTTAGAAATTTGAGGCTATTATTCTGGGGAAATTAGGCATAGTCTCTCTATAATTAGAAAGAAAATATATTGAAATGGATAATGCATGTCAGAGGCTGCCAAAATACTTGTTTCAAAAAACAAAGATCCTTGAGGGAATGTCCCAAACTCCCAGTTTTATGAAGCTTCAGAATTTGTTTGCAAACCTTTACATTAGCAGGTCTGCATAATTACAGGGATTAAAATGTGCCCGTAAGGCTGCCTGTTTTCTCCTGGTGCTTTCCGTCACACACACACTGCTAATGCCAGCACAGCTACTGGTTCTGGTAGTGGGAGTCCTATAATAGAAGAAACTTCAGGGAGTTGCCAGCGTCTTAAATATTGGTTGTCTAAACCTGGAGCAGGTCTATACACAATAACCACCTGATGCTGGGGATTGGAAGGCAACTTTGTATTCTCTACTGCAAGGTTCCTCCCAGTGAATCAGTATCAACAATGGTTATTTCTCCCTTCCTTTTTCCTCTCCTGAAAGCTTAACCTCTGTTGTTCATGGGAAGTTTTGCATTTGTTTCAAGGTCCTTCTAAACCTACAGCTTTATTTTGGTGAGGTGCTGATTCTTTGTCTGATTCAATCACTTTTCACAGATTCCCAGAATCATTGAATGGTTTGGGTCGGAAAGGACCTCAAAATCACCTAGTTCCAACCCCCTCGCCATAGGCAAGGACACCTTCCATCAGGTCAGATTACTCAGAGCTCCACCCAGCCTGGCCTTGAACACTGCCAGAGATGGGGCATCCACAACTTCTCTGGGCAACCTACTCCAGTGCCTCACCACCCTCACAGTAAAGAAAGTCTTCATGATACCTAATCTAAATCTGACCTCTTTCAGTTTAAAGCTATTACCTCTTGTCCATCTGTAACATGCCCTTATAAAAAGTCTCTCTCCAGCTTTCTCATAACCCCTCTTGGGTACTACAAGGCTGCTGTGAGGTCTCCCATGAGTAGCATTCTCTCCAAGCTGAACAACTCCAAGTCTCTCAGCCTGTTTTCATAGTAGAGGTGCTCCAACCCTTTAATAATTTTTTTGACCCTCTGCTGGACTCTCTCCAGCAGGTCCACACCCTTCTTATGTTGCGGGCCCCAAACTGGATGCAGTAATTCTGGTGGGGGCAGAGCAAAGCAGAGTGGTGGAATCATCTCCCTTGCCCTGCTGGCCATGCTGCTTTTGATGCAGCCCAGGATACAGTTGGCTTTCTGAGCTCCAAGCACACATTGCTGGGTCATATCAAGCTTCTTGTCTGCCAACAGCCCCAAGTGCTTTTCTCCAGGGTTATTCTAAATCCATTCTCTGCCTAGCTTGTACTTGCGCTTGGGATTGTTCCAACTCAGGTGCAGAACCTTACACTTGGCCTTCTTCAACTTCATGAGTTTTGCAGAGGCTCTCTCAATTCTGTTCAGACCCCTCTGGATGGCATCCCTTCCCTCCAGGACATCAACTGCACCACAGAGTTTGGTGTCATCAGCAGACTTGCTGAGGGTGCCCTTGATCCCACTGTCTGTGTCACTGACAGAGATGTTGAACAGTGCCAGTCCTGGCATCAACCCTGAGGAATGCCACTTGTCGCTGGTCTCCGCTTGGACATTGAGCCACTGACCACAGCTCTTTGAGTGTGACCATCCAACCAATTCCTTATCCACCGAGTGGTCCATCTGTCAAATCCATGTCTCTCCAATTTAAAGACAAAGATGCCATGTGCTTCAGTGACAAATGCTTTGCACAGGTCCAGGCAGATGACATTAGTTGCCTTTCCCTTGTCCACCACTGCAGTAATCCCAATGTATAAAGTCACGAAATTTGTCAGGTACAATTTGTCTTTAGTGAATCCATCTTGCTTGTCACCAGTCACATCTTTATTTTCCATGTGCCTTTGCATAGTTTCCAGGAGGATCTATTTCATTATCTTGCCAGATATCACAGAGGTGAGACTGACTGGCCCGTAGTTCACCTGGTCTTCCTTTTTTCTCTGTTTGAAAATGCGGGTCATGTTTCCCCTTTTTTCAGTCAGTGGGAACTTCACCAGACTGTCACAACTTCTCTAATTTGATGGATAGTAGCCCCTTGATCTGCCCATTCCCTCAGGACATGCAAGTGCATCTCATCATGTCCCACAGAGTTGTGCACCTTTAGGTTACTTAGATGGTCTCAAGCCTGATCCTCTCCTGAAGGAGAACGAAGTGGTTCTTCATTCTCCCAGTCCCTGCTGTCACCTTTTGCAACTTGGCCGGAACACTCGCTGGTAAAGACTGAGGCAAAAACAGTGATCTTGTACCTTGGCCTTCTCCATGTCCTGGATGATCAGGACTTCTATTTCCTTCCAGAGAGGACCCAAATTTTCCTTAGTCTTCCTTTTATCACTGATGTGCCTATAGAAGCTTCTCTTGTTGCCCTTGAACATCCATGACCAGATTTAATTCTATCAGGGATTTAGGTCTCATAGAATTATACTATCTGGCTGCTTGGACAATTTCTCTGTATTCCTCGCAGTCTGTCTCTCCTTGCTTCCACCCTCTGTAGGCTTCCTTTTTGTATTTGAGTTTGTCCAAGTACTCCTTATTTGTCCATGATGGCCTCCTAGTTATTTTGTCTGACCTCCTCTTTGTTGGAATGCATCACTTCTAAGCTTGGAGGAGGTGATCCTTGAATATTAACCAGCTTTCTTGGGCCAAAATCTGCTCTCTGAAGTCCAGGAAAGTGAGCTTGCTGTGCACTCTCCTAGGTGGCCTAAGGATCTTGAACTCCACAGTTTACTGTCACTTCACCAAGGCTGCCCTGAAGCTTCCCATTCCCACCCAGCTCCTCCTTGTTGGTGAGAACAAAGTTGAGCATAGTACCTCTCCTCATTGGTTTCTCTGTCACTTGGAGAAGGAAGGTATCATCAATGCACTCCAGAACCTGCTGGGTTGCTTATGCCCTGTTGTCTTGTCCCTCCGACAGGTATCGGATGGTTGAAGTCCCCAATGAGGACCAGGGCTTGTGAATGTGAGGCTGCTCCCATCTATCTATAGAAGACTCATCTGCTTGGTCTTCGTGGTTGATTGACCTGTAGCAGACCTCCACTGTAAATTGTCACCTGTCCCTGCCCTCCCTTTAATCCAGACCCATAAGGTCTCAGTTGGCTTCTCATCCCTCCCCAGGCAGTCCTCCATCCAGTCCATCTGGTCATTGGCAGAGAGGACAAAATCCCTTCCTCATCTTCCCTCCAGTCATAGGAGCCATCCCAGCATGTCTCGGTGATGCCAATAAGATGATAGCCCTCTAGGTCTGAGCATGTCTCTTAACTCCTCTTTATTTATTTCCTGTTGTGTGCTTGCACAGAGGCATTTCAGTTGAGCCCACAATGAGGACTTTATTGGCTGGAGTGTCAGGAATTCCTTTGTAATGCTTTTCAGATGCTCTGCTGCTGACCGGAAATCCCTCTCCAAGCTCTGGGCATCTCTCACTGGCACTGGTATCAAACTGCTAGGAGTGGGATGGACTGAGGTTCCTCTCCCTCAGCACCTTGACTTTAAAGCCTTCTTCATCAGCCTGGCAAGCCTGTGGCCAAAGATGCTCTTCCCTTTCTCTGACAGATGGACCCCATCAGCCCCCCAGTAGACCCTGTTTCTCAAAATGAGTCCCATGGCCCAAGTAGTCAAACCCTTGACTGTAGCACCAGTCCCATAACCATTTTTTTGGTTTGCCAGATTCAACTGTCCCTTTCAAATACCTCATCTTTGACCAGGAGGATTGATGAAAAACCAACTTGCCCTTCAGAGTCACCCCCAGGGTGCTAGAATCCTTCTTGATACTCCTCAGGCTGCCCCTGGCAGTATCACTGTTGCTGTATCATGTGAAACAGCAGCAGCAGGTATTAGTCAGTGAGACTGTATGAGGCTCAGTAGTCTCTTGGTGACATCCCTGATACAACTCCTCAGAAAGAAGCACATCTCTAGAGAGTGTGTCAGGTCAGCAAGTGGGGACCTACACACCTCTCAGAAGAGAGTCACCTACTGCTATCACATGTTGTCTTTTCTTAGTTGTGCTAGTTGTGATACGGGGAGCAGATGGGGGCTGCCTTGCTCAGCTCCAGGGTCTCTCCTGATATGATGTGTTGTTGTTCAGTCTGCAGGGTGTTGAAGTGATTCTGCAGGGGCACCTCAGGTTTCAGGGAATTCTCTTCTTTACGCATGTCCTTGCCCTTGCAAGCTTCCCTTCTTCTGCATTATCACCCCCTTCCTTCTGTGTGTGTTATATCTTTTTTTGCTGTCTCTTTTCCCTGCTCCCCCATTGCATCATGTCTGAAAGCTGTGAAGAGCAGTCTGCGAGTGGGAGATGCTTTAACGCATCAAATGAAGTAAGCCTGTAGCCTGCTTGCTTTCCCCTTGTATATTCTTACCTGGCCATACTGCAGAGAAGTTGTGTACTGCTACTGAACTTTTTAACAGGGATAACAGATGAAGCTGGCAAGTCATGAAGAAATATGCCCTATCTCACCTCTGGTTTTATCAGTTATAATTTAATTTTTCTACTTAGTCAGAAAATTATTCTCTCAACAGCTGATTTGCTTTGTGCATTTGGTAGCATTTGATGTGTTGGTAGATACTTAACCTGTTGATCTTTTTAGCTTGTAGGGTCTGTGGAAAAATCTACAAAATATACAAAACCCATTAATTATATGGATTATTTACAGCTTCCTTTATTTTTTACAGTAAACTTTGTCTAAAATGAGTCATGGTCTCAATAGTACTTTATCAGCAGATTGTCTGAATCTTGTCCTGCAAGCTCCCTGTGTTAGTTCTGCAAACTCTACACACCTCTGCTTTCAGTTTTAGCAATGGATTTGTCAAATGGGATGTTAACTTCCAGCAGCAACCCATTAGTGTTGCAAAACATAGTCCTGCTGGGGGTTTGAACTGATTAGATTTTGAGTTATCACAGCATGCCAAATCCAGACTCTCTGGGTTAGTGGCGCAGCTAGGATATGCAGCTTTGAGATAATACCTCCCTTGGCCTAAGTCCAGACTGAGCTGCAGTTCATACACTACCCTCCAAAAAAACCAGACTTTGTTAGGACAGAAGTGATTGTATGAAACATCAGATTGGCAGGTCAGAGAACATCCATGTTAACACGCCCTGATCTTGTCTGCTGACGCTGCTGTTTAGTTTAATTCTTGTTTATTATATACCATGCCTGAGTGTAAAAACACTCCACTGATGTGAGTACCCGTACACGCAAACATTCTGCAGAATCAGATCCCAAATATAAGCAGTTTTTAATTCAGAAAAAAAAAGTATTGAAAAGTTGTTATCTTAAGCACGTGCAGAGACATTGCAAAAGTTTTAACATAACCAGATTCACTTACAAGAGATCTGCAAGATAATGGTAAAGAAAAATTGTATATGAATATACCACTTTCATACATATTTATAAATTAAATTCTAAAGGCAGAAAGAAAGGCACAGCAAACACAAAATAGGCAAGTACACATTTTTTTTCTGTACTTCCACAAATTTTTATGAAATAAGTATTTGAAATTTACAACTTACTTTCCATTTTGAAGAATAAAACTTTTTCCCATCCTGAGGTATCTGAATGGAAAATCCTAATGTAACTCGTTGATCATATTCCCAAATGGCAGTTTTAAGAGCTTTTCCTTAAATTTGATTTAGAATTAATTCCAAAGGGACTCTTTAAAATGTACTGTCATTCACATGTCTTCAGCTCTGCACTGTTTTCTTAGAAGAGAGTAATTGGTGGACAAACAGACTTTCAGTTGTGTGAGACAATTGTGTCTCAATTGTGTGAGATAGCTTGCATGCTAATTGTAATGGTAATTAAAGACGAAAGTGTTAACGAGGACAACAAAAGGTGCTCTCTTGTGGTGTTTTGAAATGTGACAAAGTGCTGGTTCCATAATGTTTTTTTCTATTCTATTTATGTAATATGGAAAAGTGTTCCTTCCTATCTTCACTCCTCTTTTTGGACAGTTCTGGGTTGTATATTGTTAAGTGACTTGATCATTGATAGCACTGTAACACCCAACGAAGTCTGCAACAACCACAGCTTTGAAAGGTTTTACTCTAACCCAGCTTCTTCAAAGATTACTCACAAAATTTTATGCTACCGGGATGTCTGGTGACCCTTAATACACTTGTCTTGTGTTAAAGGTGTTGCAAAAATGAAAACAAACAACTTTTCCTTTGCTTTTCTCTTCATCCCCAAAAATCTGGTGTGGAGTGCGGGGTGGTGGGGAACCAAACCAAAACCCTACAGTGCTGATATAGCATTAAGGTGTCAGGTTTGAATATAGGATTTGGAAATGAAAATTAAAAGTACAGTTGACAGTCTCCACAAATGACATCATCATCTGTTCAGTAACATATATGTTTGTTGTTGTGAATTACAGACTTAATCCATGTGCTCTAGATAGTTACCAAATGTCTCTAAACTTAGAAGACTCTGATGCTGCAGTCTTGCCATTTTGGCTGCTGTACAGCACCAGGTACATGATAAGAGAAATATATTAAAATATCCTCCCTCTTTTGTTTAAAATAAATTAAAAGAAAACACAAACCAACCATCAAACAGTGGAAGTGTGGCCCTGTAGGCAAAGTAAATTGCATGAGTCTGTCTCCAGTTTTGTAACTGTGGCTACCACTTTCCTCCTGAAGATATGTCTCCTTGGCAAATCTGCTACCCTAAAAAAGAAACCCTTCTGCAAATGTTTGTGCAACAGAAATAGATTGCAAGAAGATGATGGTGTGATTTCTAAGTATGAATGAAGCTGATGATGTATTTTTATAACAGAAGAAGTTTGTGTTTTAAATCTCCTCCTTTGGCATCACCTTTCTGTTTATGTGAATCTAGGAAAAAGAGGCTGACCCACAGAAAACAAGTTTTAAATGAAGTCACTTGGGAATACGATTCTGCTGTGGTGTAGGATACATCTCTAGATCGACCACCTTTTCTCTTGGATTTTATTCATGCTTTGGTAAGGAAAGACCTGAATGCATTATTGTTTTAAGAAAAATAGTTAAGCAAACACTGCCTCTGCTCTGTAGGTGTTCTAGGCACAGAATTAAAAACTTGGCTTTTGTCAGGGAATTTGTTTTTAGATCTTATAGCCCAAGGGGTAAAAACCAAGTCACATTAGCATTACTTTACACTATACTGTGAGATTGATATTGAGATATTTTACATAACAGTGTGAAGCTTCTACCTACATTTTGGTTTTCTGTTTTAGATCAAAAATATCACAGTAAAAGATTACACAATTTGTACAGATGCCTTCAAGGAAGTTCCTTTATGCAGAGCTGGAGGGGAGGCAAGATGTTGGCATAGCTGTTGACCTAAAAACCTGCTATGCCAACATATTGTCATCTTTCCTGTCTGTTTGCGGCAGAGGGAAGTTATACATTGTAATGGGCATTTGGAACAACTTTAGTCTTTATAGATAACTCAAGGTATCATTTCTCTGGCCCTGCCTTTACGTCAATGTAGCTGTGACTCTTAGTTGCATAACAACCAAACAAGGGACAGGATTTGACTGGATTTTTTTTTTTTTGTTACTCAAATGGCAAACATGTTACCTTGCTGTGGAAAAAAAGTTAGTGTAGAGATGCAGTAAGAAAGGGGCTTTGAGGAGACCATCAGCAGACAGGACAAGAAATGATTGTTTTGCTGTCTGACCTGTAGACCTTTGCAGAGAGATTATGAGTTGTCATTTAGCAACCTGCATATGAGTATTTCTGTTTACATAACTTTCCCCCTTCTGATTTTATTCTCTTTCCCTATGTACTTTTGATGTTTGTACTTTCTGTTAAGTCATCTAGTAAAGGATTTTGAGCAGCAAGAATACAGTGGTAGTCCAAAAATGAATGAACACTCACTAAAGAAATGTTGTAGCTGCATTTCACTGCTCTGTTTTCAATATTTAATTAAGAACAATAAAGCAGTAAAACTTGATCTGGAAGAAAGTCTCATGGTTGCTGTACAGATTTGCTGTACAAATCTTGAAAAATGCAAATTGCATGTAGCAATTTCATCATTCATTTACTTATTCTACATATGATGTTACTTCACAAAATTAGAGTTTTTCTTAGAGAACCTAAAATTAGAGGCTTGATTGGGAGTAGTAGTGCTACTTAAAAAAACTGATATAGAAGCAGAACTTGTGTACGTCTTCAGTATTCCTTCTACACTCACAACACTTTTTGTCACTCAAGTATTGAGTTTGACCCATGCATGAAAGTATAAAATAGTCTATGAGAGGTCAATTACTGATCACCATCATGGGCAAAACAGACTCAAAGTGGGGATGTTACTTCAATTTACTACTAACAGGATCCAAGCAAAAGAGTGAGAAGTAAAATAATCTTAAAAAAACACCTTCCCACCACCCCTCATTTCTTCCATGTTCTCCCTCCTCCCTCCCAGTGGTGCAGGGGGACAGGGAATGGGGGTTACAGTCAGTTGTAGTTTCTGCCACTGCTCAGGGAGAGGAGTCCTTCCCCTGCTCCCATGGGGTCCCTCCACAGGAGACAGTCCTTGATGGACCTCTTCTATGTAAGTCCATCCCTTGGGCAGCAGCTCTTCCCAAACTACTGTACATGGGTCACTCCTCCATGGGGTCAGTCCTTCACCAATGAGCTGTACAGTGTGGGTCCCCCACAGGGGCCACAAGTGCTACCCAGGAAAAACCTGCTCCAGCGTGGGCTTCCCTCTCCAGGGGCTGCAGGTCTCTGGCAGGACCCTGCTCCATCTTGGGCCTCCTAGAGGGTCACAGCCTCCTTCCTGCATTCATCTTCTCCAGCATGGGCTCCTCCATGGGCTGCAGGGGGGTCTCTGCACCCCGGTGATCCTCCATGGGCTGCAGGGGCACAGCTGCCCCACCATGGTCTGCACCAAAAGCTGTGATCTTTTTGGTAGGTTTGCTAATGCTTAAAAGTTTAAGCTTTTTAGATTTAAAACTTGATTTCATTTTTCCAGCATTCGTCAAAACCAAATGCTTCTCTGTTCAGAAAACACTTTTTCTGTGCTTTTCACAACAGCTATTGCTTAGAAGAGTAGCCTACTAACACAGCACTGTGCCATTGACTCTTGTCTTAAGCCAAGGTGTGACTGTGTTTCTGGCAATTGCAGATTTACCTGGAATGTAATTCCCTGATGATGAGTTTCTAGGCAGTAACTTTTAGCTTTTGTTCCTAATGAGCAGGGAATATAGAATCAAATACATGTACCAGGAAAGCCCAGCTTTTTAGTAACCATTTAAATAACAGGTCCTGGGTCATTCAAAATAAAAGTTTATTCTTAAAATAAAGTTTTCAGGTCATGAGACAGTTTTCCTCAGAGTTTTTAGATGTGAGATATACTCACAATATTTTTCCTTACCTTCCTTTCCTCTAAAATTGCAAGAGTTTCAAAAACTATTTGCATTTTCTTTAATGTATGTTCACTAAACATGTGAGACTGGAATGGTTTCTATATTTATGTCTCAATTTAGATGCAGATAGAAATCATAGCACCATTTAAGAAAGCAGTTATTTTTTCCATTACTTTGTGTTTATTAAGAGGGAAGAAGCTATTTTACAATCAAATACTAATATTTCATAGATGTTTCATGGCAGCTCTTTCATTTTGACCTCTGTTTATGGTTATGTTGCTGAATTACATAGTATATTATGATAGAGCAGTGACCTCAGAATAGTCTTGTAGTTATGTGCAGGCAGCCTTCTTTCATACCAAAACTGCTGCAGAACCTTAAGTCTAAGGTGTGTCACCTCATGAACCACCTAAATTAGAATAGGACTCAAAAAAACCCTGGCAAACTCAAACCCACAGAAAGTTGCAATTCAGAATTTAAGAGGGAAAAGTTAACATAATTCCACTGGAGAATCCTCAAGTGTTTAGTAAAAGGCTGAAGAAAGAGAGCTGAGCCTTTTCTTTTCAAATTTGAAGTAGCATTAAAAAAACCCCAAACAACAACTCCATGAATCAAATACTCTTTGTCTGTCCCTCCTTTCGAATATATTTCACTGTCATATGCAAGCATGTTACTCCTACCCTGTAACTTCAAGGTTTTAAAAACATGAGTCCATTTAAAAAAACACAGGTAAGACATACTTGGATGTGAACTGATGTGCAGTATTCTTAGGCCTTGAAAAATAAGGCATTTCAACAGCAGGTCATGAAGAAGTTTTGGTGTGGTATTGACTGAACTGACTAAAGCCTTGACCAGGTAATTAGAATTCATTACAAACGACAGCATATCATAGGATGGTTTTGACGGGAATCTGACATCATAGAATATTATAAATTCCCAGAGATTATCAGAAAAGGCAACTTTTTAGGTATTTATTTTAGTGTGTTAAGCATTTCCTTTTGTCTGCTGCTTTAAACTGGATTTCATTCAAATAAAAAAGGATTCAACCCCAAAATTTGCATCTTCTGAAGCATTCAGAATTTTCTGAGGTTTGCTGGACTGGGACAAGAAGCTGAATTTTTTTAAACATTCTGAAAAGCTTTGACTTAGCATTTCTGAAAAACTGCATTTCATCTGCACTGAAACTTTTTGTTTCAGCTCCAGCTTTACATAATGCAGTGTTTTGGCAAAAAACTTGTAGAGCCTAAAGAGCCTAAACAATACTAAGCCTTATCTTCAACCAGCTGCATTAAAATAAGCATATTCTGTGAAGAGAGATGAATTATGGCAAAATCTTATTATTTCTGTAGGAAGCAACTGTGCTGTAGAAACTGTACGTCTACTATACCATAGATAATGTAAACTCTGCCTACTACATCATAAGAAGCATAATAAGTGCACTTCAAGTAAAATATAACTGGTTTACTTATGTATAAATGTGTGTATATAAATTTAAAATTTATGTTAAAGGTGATCTGATATGTTCAGAAGAATGAGAAATGGTGCAGAAAAGAGTTGAGCAAGAACAAGGAAAATTATCCATCTCTTTCTTGCCAAATACAAGACTGGGCGGAATTAAAAGGAAAGGGAAGGCGAGGGCCTGGGGTGAGATTCTGACCTTGCTGGTGTCAGCATAACTATTGTTCTGACCTTGTTCAGGATGAAGATACAGTCGTGGAATAATTTTGCTGTTAGCAAGGTCTGGTTTAGTACATCTTTTATTTACTTCAATCCTTAACAGTGGTCAAGTACTGTGCTTCACTTATCATCCTAACAGATTCCTTGTTACTAGCACTTACATACTCTGCTCCTGCTTTGATACAGCAGTAGAGGGAACTTGGAGGCCTCTTTGTGTTGCCAAAAAAGAAGAGAATTTGTCCAGGAGGGAGATGGAGAATGCAACATGTAATTACTCTACCAGGCAGCCCAGTGGGTGACCTTTATTAGTCATCAAGATTCAACAGCAGTTCGCCTGCTTGGCGCCTGTGACCATGGAACTACACTGTGCCCAAAATAGGAAAATAGCATTAATTGTGGGGGTTGGGGGTGATAGAGGCAAAGTGTCTTCAGAAGTAAGTGAAAGAGGAAGCAAAGAGACTGTATTTCCAGTGATCCAATTATCCCCTTGTCTGGATATGGCACTTAGAATCTCTATCTCATTTCATGTGACTACATGTTCTGTATAGCACTGATTTTACTCTGCCCTGCTACCTGATAATTGTTAACACAATTGAGACATGCAGTGAGGCAAGAAAAGGCACAGAACAAATGTTTCTGTTGTTTCATACTTTGGTGATCATGGCACAAGTAAAAACAAATTGCTTGTTTCAATCTGTTGACTTGTCTGAAGAGTAGCTGTAAAAGTTGTTCTGGAAGACAAAGGCCTATCCTCATCCAAAATAACTGCAAAACATCTTTCCTGGAGGGAGATTATAACTGTTCTCTCACAGCACACACAGTCCTGCTGCGTAAGTCAAAAGAAGAAGTAGTCCACAAATGAAGCACTGTATTGAAAGCTATTTGTCAACAGCATTGTTTGCTTCTTACCTTCTAATTTTTTTTAAGTAAATGACAAAGACCTTGCTGGCCTGCCTTATTCAGTGAAATTGGAATTATCGAAGACAAAAAGGTGAAGTAACATCTCAATTCAAAAAACCAGTTTGACTCTAGGTTGACCATCAGTAACAGTTTCTTAAAATGTTCTATTCCACAATAAAGTAATTTCTTAGATTTTTTTTCCAAGAGCATACTCCTCCTAGTACTTGATGCATACTCAGTTTTCAATTGCTCCTTTCTCCCTAGCATTAAGTATTTTGGATCTACTTAGAATAGTTTCACTCATCGCTTCTGTCAGCTCTGGAGAGCATTTCGAATCTTCAATAATTCAGTGACAAATTGCATTATTTTGTTATATGGTTCCTAAACTATTAAATTATTATTAAGATTAGTTACCTATTTGAGTTGTGGGAGCTCATTTTTTATATTCACTGCTGTATTTATGTTCTTTTAGAACTGAAAAATTTTCCAGTTGTGAAATACATGCCTAACTGGAGAGTAAGAAAAAGGAAAAAGGACATAATTGAGTAGGAAATGGAATGAAACTGTCTATTTACTGCTATTCAAGGAGGAAAAGGTAGGATTACTGGGGAAAGACAGGACAAGGTTAATAATGAAAGTAGTTCTGCTTTCTCAAGAACAAGAAGGGACTGGATGAAAGTTGGCATGTACAGAAGGAAAACTGTTGCAAATCTCTTTCCTCTTTTTCCATCACCTGATGAAACTTGCTTATGCCTTCTGCTGACCTGTATGCATGCGTGCATACAGAAAGATTTATTGGTTGATTCATAGGTAGATAAATATGAGTGTGTGTGCACAGTAGCAATTTTGAAATATATTGCTAAGAATCTGCTTGAGGTATTTTAAAATTAGCACAACACGAAGTCATTTTTTTGTTAACTTTCCCACCTCAAAATCAGTCTTCTCTGAACCACAATGAACACAAAAAAAGCACAAACACAAATTCTCTTAGACAGCACAAAAAAAAAGAAGCTACAATTTCTGTGAATAAAGTCCATGTTTCTTACACCCCTGTTTTACAGTCAAAAAGCTGGTAAATAAATTCCCATAATTCATAAGAAATTATCATTAAAAGCATAAGGTATTTCTCATTACTATCTTCAGATACCTATTATTCTTCTCCAAGTGTGTATCTAAAGAAATTTTAATTAATGTGGTACTTATTCGGGAAATACACTGGATTTACTTGAAGTAACCATCATCTGGATAGTTGCTAATCTGGGCTCTTGTCTATTCATTTATGTAGATATCCCATTTCCAGGTATAATATACATAATGCAGCAAATTGATGTGATCATTCCTCTACCAATTCCTAAAGTATTTTCCAACAATTTGCCAGCAAACACTGTGTGCACTCCTCTGCTTCCCTCTTCTGCTGAATTTGTAGAATAGGATATAAGAATTAATCTGTGTATATATTTAACAGTGCTTGGGTAGCATATTCTCATAACAGGGTCATAAAGCCGGTCAAAAGTGAGTAAAAAAACCCATCCAGAATTTGGGTGGCGTGAAAGATCTCCAGTGCAATGTCCCTTCTGAGCTCAGGGGTGATTTTGCAAAAATCTCATCTGGGAGAGTTATACAGTTGCTTTGTCCAAATGTCCCAATCTGCTGTAATGGTACTACAAGGGTGTATCCTTTTTTAATATTCCTTTCTCTGACTTTAGGCAGGGTAAAGAACAGATGAAGAAGGATGCAAACAATAAGCACCTGTAACTTCAGTACTGTTAAGGAAGCTCATTTGAGTAACTGTGATTTCATGCATACTGCTTACCTTGATCATCTCTCTTCAGTTCATGGCATATAGATCTTCAGGGCAGTATATCTCCTCATATCTTTTCCATTCCAAAACAGGTGGACAAAGTTATTTCCTAAGGGAAATTTGACATAACAGCGAGAACCTGAAGACTCACATATTTAAACATGTTCCTCCGACAGCTGCTGGCTATTGCCCAGACAGGAAAGCAGTAACTAGTACCTCACATGTTAAGTTTCTCAAACACAACCAGAAATACTCAATCTGACCAAGTTTTGCCCCCAGGTATTTCTTTGGAGCTACCACCACCTTTCCAAGAAGCAGGAATTTTTCTCAAAATAGAGTTTATGCTGTATCTTCAACAAAAGCCAGAAAGTCTTCAATGGCTCTTCAGATATCCAGTGCTTTACTCTAAGGATTTAAGAAACAAAAATAGCAGAAGAAATAGCACTACAGCAATGATATGATGTAAGTAAATCCAGAAAAAATACATAGTTTCACTAGGGTACAGTACTGGTATCTAAATAAAAGAGCAATAGATGCAGCTACCAGTGGATCAGGTCTTCACCCCTAAACTATCCCTAAAGTTTGGAGGGTTTTTATTTAGTTTTTCCTGTTTGGATTACTTCATACAGAAAAACAGAATTGCATATAATTTGTAATTGGTTCTCTATGGAAACTACTCAACAGCTATAGAGTTTAATTCCTGAGGGAATGGCCTGGAGTTGTGTCAGGGGAGGTTTAGATTGGGTATTAGAAGAGGTTCTTCACCCTGGTTGGGCACTGAACAGGCTGCCCAGGGAAGTGGTCACAGCACCAAGTCTGACAGAGTTCAAGAAGTCTTTGGACAATGCCCTCAGGTGCATGGTGTGGTTGTTGGGGAAGTCCTGTACAGGGCCGGAGTCGGACTCGATGATCCCTGTGGGTGCCTTCCAACTTAGGATATTCCATGACTCTGTGATTCACAGATAGCTGCATGTTTTTGCAGCTTTTCAAAATTCTCCTTCAGAATTCTGTAGTATACACTGCTCTTACTGCACAGCATTGATTCTCTGAGAATCTTCCAGTATGGTAACCATTTTCTGTTTCATTCTATTGTCTTCGGAAAAAGAAGTTAGTCCAAGTATTTTGCACACGAATATAACCCTATTCTCTCAGGTTTGTATCTTACATAGAATCTTGTCGTCTTTGCTACATGAGTTTTGAATAACTTTTCCACATAAAAGTACTATTAAAACTAGGTAAATTTGAATCCAGTTTAAATTCACAAAGTGTCAGATATAAAAAGATGCATGAGTGTGTAGTAGCTGAATTGAATACATATAAAATATATTCTGAAGAACATGAGAAGCGACAACAGTGCTGAATGAACTCATGAAGATATATTTAAAGAAAAAAAATACTTCTGGCCACAATAGGTAATTTATCTCCAGAGAAAAGACTTCAGTGAAATTTCTAGGCCTGTCACTGTGTCACAATTACAGTCAAAAGTAACTAAGACATCTCAAAAAAATCAGCTTTGTCTCCTGAACCACGGTGTTCCTTATGTATATAATGGGGGTGAAGCGTTGCATATTAAAAACTGCTAGATCAGCTCAGGTTAGGGCATGACATATTCAAAATTCGTGTCCTCTGATATGTATCAGGAGTACAGCAATGTGTGGGTAAGAAGGGGATTCAGCCCTTACAGCCTTGGCAGGGCACAGTGCACCCATCCTAGGTGGTGTGCCTTCCCATTTACTGCCATCCACTGATTCACTATGGAGTGCTACCGGTACCACTAGTGTTTAGGATGTACCTTCAGGAAAAAGTCCCCTTTTTTTTGGTGTCATACCTACTGATACAAATAAATCAGTTATGCTCTTTAAGAAGATATATATTCTTGTGCCTACTAGTCTTAAGTAAGTTTAGTGTTATAATTTAAATAAAACAAAAAATTCTCTGTTCAAATGCAGCAAAATATCCTCCCCTGATCTGCTTTGTAAAGATGACTGTTAATTCCATCAATACAAATGAGAGGTGAATTTATAATAAAATTATGGTTTGTACAGTATCCTCCATGGATATTGTCACACAAAAAGTGATAATCTCTCATTTGCCTTTATACTTTTCATTAGGGTCTTAATTTTAGTTGCATTTTTGTTTAATGCAGCAGCCCATTGTCATCATTAGTCTCATTTCTCTGATCTCCATTTGGCAAGGAAGTGCACATTGGTGTGAAGTGTTACCTGTTTTATGGATAAATGCAAGCAGACAACAGCTGTCAATGTTGTCTCCAAAGGAACATGAGCTGGGAGACAAGGTTGACCCCGGCAGAGGCAGTGCCCTCACCAATGGGACAGACCTGGGTGTTTGTAACAGGATCCCAGAGAAGGTAAGAAAGGAACCAGATCCAGAATCCATCAGAGGAATGCAGTCAGAGGAGATGGGTCTGAAGACAGGACTGGAGACAAGCTACAACACCAGGATGAGGGGTCTCATGCAGGAAACAAAGTGCCTACAGCATAAGTCCAACCTTCTTCCAGAAAACAGAGCTGGTGACTGAAAGGCCCCTGTTTGAGCTGAAAAGGGCCTCACACAGGTGGGGTGAGGGACTGGAGGGGGAAAATAAGGCCCCAGGTAAGGCTGCTTAGGTCCCTTAGTCCCTTTTTGTGCAGTCCCCCTTCCCAACAAGGGGTGTTGTCACACCTCTCTGAGATCTAGTATTGAAGGATGACCTGCTGGGGGCTGTAAGGGGTCACAGATCCTCTAGACAGGCAAAGTATAACTTCATGCTCCAGCTTGCTCTATTGCAAAAATAAAAAAACATAAATCCAATACCCAAGATCCTATTCATCGCAGTTAAGCTAACACACTCATTTAGGCAAGAGATGGCTGCTTGCTGAGAATATAATTCTATTACAACACTGCCACCTCTTGTTCTTCTGCTTGTTTTGTTTTTACCCAACTCCAGTCTGCAGTGGTTCCAGCACAAGCACAAAGGCATGAAGTCTCCACTAACTTCTGCTGAACTAAAACCTTACAAGGAATAGCAAATGACTGAATGCAGCACCATATTCTTCCCTCTACAAAAAGGTGGGAAGTTTGAAAACATCCACAGACACATTCTGTCAGTGTTGACTGGTGCGTAACTGTTTTCTCTGCTAAGTCATTAAGGTACTGAAAGAAGGGAGGAGAAACAAACAAAACCTACAACAAAAACCCAGAACTCAAGCAGCAGCAAAACCCACCCCACCAGAAAATATCATGGAATTTGTCCTGGTATTCTGAAATATGTTGTGTCTGTGCAATGTTATCTCCAAACTCTGTGCCTTCTGATGTGAACTTCAGTTTTCCTCTCAGTACTTGCCCCATCTGCTACCCCAGAAGCTGCTACCCAGAGGCATATATTTTCCAGATGCTGGTTAATGAAGAGGAGTCTGTGCCTCCACCAGGGACACCAGGTCTGAGGATTATGTGGAGCCTCCTGGAGAAGACTTGGATGCAGAAAAGCAATGTAAATTTATCACCTCTGAGTTTTAACTAGGTGGTCTCTGGGAAGAGGTTTGGCATGCTCTAGAAGGTGGATCACACTGCACTAGCAGTTATGACATGAGGAAAGCCCACAGAAAGCAAGGAGAAGAGACAAACTGGACAAACTGGCTGGGCCTCTGTACTGCTGCTTGATATTCAACTAACTCTTTGATTTGTGTTTCACTGGTGACAGAGGTGTGTTTTCTGCATGGGTTCCTTGATTTCTAGGAATTTTTTATATTTCATCTTTATTTCTTTCAGGAAGCTTTAGAGAGCAGTTATAAATAACATCCTCTTTAACTAACACTTTTTTGCTATGCTTGTTCATGTTGTCCCTTTATGTTTCGGTCTTGGTGTGTGGAGTAGTTGAGAAGGGGTGTAATGTTTTAGCCAAACCTATGAGCCTGGGAGCTGCCAGAGGCCTGGTGAGGTAGAGCCACAGCCATGGTCCCACCACACAGAAAAAAATGACCTGCCAACCAGTCTGCCAGCAGCAGGATTCACATCTGTTTCCAGTTAGAAGATCCAACCAAAAATAAAATTTTCATCTTGAAATGAAGTCGCCAGCGGGCAAGCAGATGTACCACGGTTGGGTCCTAATGGGCTGAGACTTGAGGCAGCTGGGATTTTTTACTTCATACTCAATAAAAACATAATTTCTGAACCACAGGACTGCAACCCTCACCGGTGTCTAAACCCAAGATGAATGCTCAAAAGCTGTGCTGCCTGTTTTGGGCATTCAGTTGTGTGTAGGGCCCACCTTGGAAGTGTTAGTAAGGTGAAATCAAGAGATCTTTTAAATGAAAAAATGGTGTAATCTCATGTAAATGATTTTAGGAGTGAAAAATATGCAAATGGCAACTCTGTCCTGACTGTTACAGCACGAGTTTCCCTCCCACGTTTTTTTTTTCTTAATCTGTACAATAGAAAAAAGTGTAATGTAATGTGTCATCTGTATAATCAATGTGCTTAGAGTCCTCAGGTTAATGTACACAACATTGCAGAGGGTATTGTCATAATGACAGTGTCAGACAAGTAAACCATAAATGCCAGTTCCCTTAAGTAAGGTTTTAGATTTATAATTTTGATCATTATGTAAACCACACTTATAATTTTGAGTACTATGATCAGCCAAAACAAGAACTATAAAATTAACATGTGAGCTGAATAATTCTTGATAAATTTTAGTCCAATATTTTGTGTTTCAGTCCAATTCTGTGTAAATAAACCTTCATGTTGAGACTTGGGGCTGGACACAGCACTGAGGGGACCATCAAACACCCAGCCTATGTTCTCTATGCCTGAGAGCACCTAGTACCTAAATATAAGTCCTTGTTATTGTTTGTATGGGAACCAAACACAGGTGCTACAAAAAGTATTTCATTTTTCCACAAGAGATCAAGAGCTAATGCCTAGAGTTTGTCTGGGAAATACCATAAAACATAAATCCATGAGCACAGTTACCCCCTGACACTTGCCTCCAGCCCTGCAAATGCATTATCACATCTCTCCCCCACAGGCCAGCACTCACACACAGTCACAAAAACTTCAGTCACAGCTGGTTGCCATCTCCACCTGGAAAATCCCACTGCTCTATCCCTGCTCACTCCATGTCCCCTCTCTCTGCAAGGTCCTCCCTGAACAGTGTTCTCACCATTTGCACCATGGCCCTTGCACTAATTTAACACTCCCCTCCTGTCCTCCCCCAGCATACACAGCACCCCAGATTAGTACTGCCTTGGCCATGAATGACATCCCCAAGTCTTGTGGCCCCATCTGCTACAACAGCCTTCAAACTCTGGATGTTTTCAGCTGCTCTTTACTTTCTCTTTCTCTGGGCTAAGAAGAGCTTGTCCCTGGCCTGGAAAAGAATAACTGATAATAACAACAGCAGTACCCAGAAACAACAAACAATAACAGCAATAATAATAGTAATAATACTGATTAAAAAAATTAATAGGATTGCAGTTAGTTTTTCTGTACCTCTTTCAGCCAGAATTGCTTATGTGCTTTTACTCTTCAGGAGTAAAGCAAATGCCTTACAGAAGTCTCTTCTTTTTCTCACACAGCTCTGGGTTTCTCATATAAATTCATGTTCTCTGCAGCACCAAACATGAAACCTGTTTTTGGGACTTTCCCTTGTGTCAGCCCATTCAGCCCCTCATCTCCATGCTGATGGAAGTAACAGTTGGTTCTGGCAAACACAGCCACAGATGGGTTGTGCTAAAGGAGAGTCAAGAAGTTCCTTCAGTGATCCATCTTTTATGGGAATCAAACATAAAGCAACAAAGATGATCCAGCTCATGATGGTTGACCCCACTACATTGCCTCCCTAGCCCGGAGATGAACCCTGTCCTCTCCCAAAGGAAAACCTGAGGCCCAAAGCCTCTGCATGTGGCCCAATCCCTCTGGGTGCCAGTGGGGAAGGAGCATCCATCAGCTTAGCAGCACCAGAAAACATGAACCTCAATTTTCAGTCCTAATGAGCTGGCTAAAGTACACAGTTGAAATAGTTTTGAAGAAACCCTTAGAATCTCACTCTGAGTGCTGGGGATTCCTGTGTGTGAATTAGAACTTCCAAAACACCAAAATCAGAACACTGACTTTATTAGTAGAGACAAACAAAGGATTGAAACATGTAAGGAGTTTGCTGAAACACACAGTGTACCTGTGGAGGACAGACATACTTATATACATCAGTTTATTGTAGAAACGCGAGCCATTTGGTCTAGATGACTAGGATATCCCCAGGTAGTTTGCAACGGATCCAGACAGCTTTCTCTCCGTGGTGGCTCCGGTAAAGCAACTGATTTCCCCCCAGCCCCACCCCAGCCAGGCTAGTGCCGGGCCCCTGAACACCACCAGTATCTCACGTAGGACTTTCTGCAGCACAAGGTGAGCACAACTGGATTTGGCCTGAAGCCAGCAGTGCAGGCAAACCCCACCGCGGGCTGCGGGCCGCTCGCTCTGAGGTGTGCTGACCCCGGACCTCTCAGCTGCGAGGCAAGAAAGAGGGGTCGGGGTGTTTTGGACACACCCGCTTCCCGCCCCCCCATCTTACCCCCAACCACCCAGGGGAATCCCCTGGCCCCAGCTCCTCCAGCCGGCAGCGGGTGGATGTTCCCAGACCGAGGAAGGGGCCGGACAGCCCGGGGCACGGCACGGGGCCAGTCTCGCTTCCCGGCGCGGCTCGGCACCACTCGGCTGCGCACCGGCACTGCAGTTCCCGGGACCGGCACTTCTACTCGCCAAGGCGCGGCCCGGGATTTCCCTGGACGGACAAAAACAAGCGAGGAGGAGGAGAGGGAGGGGGAGGGGTGGGACGGGGGAGAGAAAGAAAACAGCTCCACGGATGTCGGATGTCACGGACGGCGTTACATGGGCGACGCGGGGGCTTCTCGCTGCGTTTCTCGGGCGAAAGTGCTGCGGGAAGTCGTCGCTGTCACCCCAGGCCGGCACGTCGGGGCGGCCAGACGTCGGTGCCTGCGCTCCCAGCGGCTTGTCTCGGGGCGTCCCTGCTTACAGGCACTTGAGGAGGAAGGAATTGCACGAAGTCCCCCGAGGGCAGTCGCAGAGCTTCCCGATGCGGGCCCCCTTCCTCACGGCACACTGCTCCCCGGCGTCGCACTGCGGGCACCGGCCGGCGGTGAGGAGGGGGGTTCTGTCCCGTTCTGTCCCGTCTCGTCCCGTTCTTCCCCTTCCCTTTCTTTCCCTTCCCCATCCTGGTCTCATTCTGTTCCGTCCCGTCCCGCCTCATTCCGGGCTGCCCCCTTCCTTTCCCTTCTCTTTCCTTCCCTGTCCCGTCCCGTCTCTCCCCGTCCCGTCCCGCCCCCTTCCCTCTCCTCTTCCCTTCCCTTCCCGGTCCCTTCCCATCCCACCGGGACACTCACCATGGGCACTTGCCCGAACTTCTTCTCGTAGTGCGGTCCCCGCTTGCTCTTCAGCTTCTCCAGCACCTCCTGCAGCGCCTCGATCTGCCGAGAGACCCCCGCAGCCCCGGTCAGACCGCGCCCGGCCGGGTGGCTCCCACCGCCCCCGCCCCGGCCCCGGTCCCCCGCCCCACCAGCTCCTTCTCCCGGGACGCGCCGCCGCCGCCGGGCGCTCCCAGGTCTCGGGCGCGGCGCGGCGGGGCCGAGCCCTGCCCGCGG
>NW_020884955.1:40830-136539 GCF_003945725.1 Corapipo altera | reverse complement strand
CGGGGCCGAGCCCTGCCCGCGGGCGCTGAGCAGCAGCGCGGCCGCCACGGCGCAGAGCGCCAGGGCCCGGCAGCTCTCCATGGTGCTGCCGCCCCGCCGCCGCCGCCGCCGCCTTTATAGCGCCGCGCCCGCCCCGCCTGCGTCAGCGCCCACCGCCGAGCGCCGCGCCCCGGGGCCGCACGGGCGGCTGCGATCGGTGCCCCCCACCTCCCACCGCCCCAGTGGGTGCCCCAAAAAGCGGTCGCCCCGGGCGGAGGATGTCTCCCTCGCCCTCGGGCAAAACAGCGCAAGCGGCTCCGTCTCCCGAGAGCGAACGAGGGGGACGCGGGCCGGCCACCCGCACCCTGCCCGCACCCCCCGTGCCTTGTCCGCAGAGGAGGGCCGGGTCGCCCCCGTGTTGTGTGAGAGGAGTGGGAAGCTCTTCCTTCGCTCCTGAGGGTTGGGATGGAGGAAGGAGAGGGTGGCCACTGGACATATTAAGGTGCGAGTGGAGGTTGGGCTGTCAGGGAGACTGGGCTGGGAAGTCAACACAGGGATCTGAGAGGAGGGAGATGTAGTAGCTTGCAGGCTAAAGAAAAGCACGACGTGATGGAAGGAAGAGCAAGGATGTGAGGATTAGCCTGAGGGAGTCGGGGAGGAGGGAAAGATGATGATGAGAAACGAGCTGATGAGGATAGGAATGCTTGAATGAGGACAGATGGGGAAACAATAGGGTAGGGAGGCTCAGGACCACAGGGCAAAGTAAGAAGCAGCATCAAAACACCCAGGGTAAAAGTTACTGCTAATACTTCAAGAAGAACTGTGAATGGTGCTTGAAATCAAATATCAGATTACAGAGCAGGTGTTTGGGGAGTATCATACACCCTGTGTGTCAAATGAGGCCACCTCTGTAATAAGAAAAAAAAAGTGTACTCGCCAAAAGGAGACCTATCATGAGTGAACACATCTCCTTCAGGCCTTCCCACTGACATTTAGCTCTTCAAGCCCAGTGGCCTTAATGTTCCTGAATACTGTCCCTGGCAGGCTCAAAACTGCCCAGGCCTCATGGTCATGGTGGGGGCAGGAAGAAGACAGGAGCAGCTTCTCCCATAGAGAAAGTGGGATGCCGAGAAGAATGTGCAAGATGAGGGACAATGCTCAGCCCTTTCCAGGCTCATCTGGGCCAATGTTGGGGCAAAACAGGGTTAATGAGCAGCAGCTTTGCTGGCATGAGAAATCTGGCCAACTGGCATGTGGGTTGTGGGGACAAGGAGACAGGGAGCAGGGTCTGCCTGTGAGGAGGCTCCACTTCCAGCTGCAAGCTCTGCAGTAGGATGGGGATGTTCCTGCCCGAAAGCCAGTGGCAGTAGGAACTGGGCTGAGTCTCTTCAGGTGAAGGATCATCTGGAGAAGGAGGAATTTGAAAAACCTCCTTAACAAAACTCTACTTGCTCGTCATTTGTAGGGGGGCTAGGAAGGGGAGCTAGGAACACAGTATGAGTACAAAAAAAAAAAGTTGTTTAAAGGAAAATTAAACAGGCCCAGGGATGTATTCTTCCAAGTAGGCAGGCAATGTTTTAAGGGAACAAAAGGAGTTTAACAAGTCATTTCCAACAGCAGTATTTTGTTTGAAGCAATAAAAAGGCTCTGATCTCTCTGACTATCATGTTGCTTGCCTCCAGAACTGCGTGTACACCTCTTGCTGTTACCTCCTCCCACACACTCCAATTGATCATCACATTCAGCAAAGGTCTCATTTGTAATTGCTGGTCAGAGGAGAGATCCTCTGCCTGTTTGCATGAATTGTTGTTTCATTTTACCACCAGGAAGGCTAAGATTTCAGACATCATGCTGGTGGTGAACCAGTCATAGCAAAGTCCAGGCTTTGGAACAAAAACACAACCATGTGCAGTACTGAAAATGATGGGTTTGCCAAAAACAAAGTTTCTTAGGCTATGAAAAATGCAACACTTCATATGGAGAGGCAGATATATGGCCTATTCAACTTTGATATCAGCATCTGTGAAGCCTGACCAAAAATTCAAGTTGTATTTTATAGTATGAGGATTAGTCATGCAGTTTTGAACACACCACAGAGATGCTCAGAAAACATGAGTGTTTTCTTTTTCACTTGCATTTCCCGTAAAAAGCTGAGTTTAATTTTAGTTTCCCCAGTAAAATTATTCTTTAATGTGGAAGCAATTACAAATTTCTCTTTCCAAAAGTTGTTGTATCTGTCTGACTACAGACACCCACAGAACTGTATGTTTCTGCTTGTTACTGTCTGCATTACACTGTCTCTGCAAACATCACTGCTCCTAGTTCCCCATTCACCTTGTCTCTATCACTAGGGGGTAAAAAATCAGCAGAAAAAATATCAGCAGGATAGCTGAATATTAAATAAGAGTGTCAGAAGCTACCATGTCAAGGAGCAGAAAAGGGTCAAGGTATAAAAAGTGGACCACTGTTCCCAGTTACAAAAAGGCAGGTATCTCTTGACTGTGTCAGTAACCAGTCATATGAAAGGGACTGACTACGGAATTAGGGGAGCCTGTGGCACTACAGAACTCAGCTCCAGATAATCTACATGAAATGCCATCAGACCTCAGAGACGAACAGCTGTGTTGTACTAATATACTAATTCAATTTACTAACTCGAGCTTCTCAAAGCTAACTTTCTCCATGTGAATGTTACTGCAAATGAGGTACAAACAGAACACAATCAATGTGCATTATCATCTCTACATCTAGTGGATAACTTTTAAAGTCATACATGGCATATGCTTTTCATAATCACACTCTTCCACCATGATCAACTAATTAAGTGTACTTCTAAAAGCGGGAAAATAATGGAGGTTTATATTGATGCTGCTGAGTATTTCTGTGGCATTTATGTGTTCTAGTATTGGCTTGACATAGACATAAGAGTTGGATGGATTTTAGGATTACTAGACTGTAGAGATTAGCGT
The DNA here is from genome assembly GCF_003945725.1 of Corapipo altera. NCBI lineage: Eukaryota > Metazoa > Chordata > Aves > Passeriformes > Pipridae > Corapipo > Corapipo altera. The sequence goes on along the minus strand of NW_020884955.1, from coordinate 133,591 downwards.
GAAGCATTTGAACAAGTGCTTTACTGCATCAGAGACATGAAAATGGACATCTGGCTTTAAGTGGATGCTTTAAGGCTTTGCTGAAAAGCAGCAAGCTTTTATAAATGCCTTGTTAAATTGCCTTAATTTATAAACCACAGTTAAAAAATAAGATAATATACCGTCATTGGTTTTCTGAATCAAGACATTTCTTTGGCTGAAACCTTGAACAGCAAGGAAAATCTAAGCTAAATCAGAGTTCTGCCACATTTGAAGCAATAAGAGTCCAGAGGCATACTTGAAAGATAACATCTATTTCAGCAGGAGATAGCAATTCATCTTGATGAGTAATAGATTGGAGAACAGCCACTAAAATAAAAGATGAGTTCTCAGAAGAACAGTATATACACAAATGCCCACACAAACACTGAGGCTACAAACTCTCCATTAAACTAACCCCAAAATAGGTGGAAGAGTAGCAGGAACAGGTACCCAGTGGCTTCTCCATTCCTGCAGGTAGAGCTGTCATAGAGGCTGTGGCTACCCACATCTCATTTCAGCCCTGGAAGCAGGCTCACATGCCTTGCAATGATTGTGTTTCAGAGGCTCTACCTTGATGTTTGTTAAAAAACGGCCAATTCAGTCAAAACTTCAATTTTGATTGAAGACAAAATTGTAGCTCCTAGTAGTTCCCAGCACTTCCTAGCTGGAATGAGAATAAAAAGGAAAATGGCAACACATATGTTTTTATGATCCATCCTGAATTCACCATCTTAGCCCAGGTAATTTGAGAAGGTAACCCCTGGTTACTGCAACAGTCTCTAGGGACATGATAAGCAGCTTAACCCGCCTCATTCACAGCTTCCCATTTCCTTAAACAGGTGTTTGAAAACCTTTTAAACCTTTTTGACTTTTAAACAAATTGTAGTCAAATGTTGACCTCTCTTAAACAGACCACTGTTTAGCTACCACAGAGAACTGGAACTAGATAATCTCTTGGCCTTCCCTCTACTCTAAGGCAGGAGGGGGACACACAGCTTAGAACAGCTATGCCGAAGGCAAGACCAGACAGGAGCAGAAAGGTCCCCTGCAAGTCTAGAGCACTGAGTCTGATGTCCTGGTCCACCACAGCTGGTGCACTTGATATGGCACAGCCATTTCCCTTGTTCCTCAACTTCCATCTGAAAAATAAGCATCATCCCTGGAATGTATCATCCTTTCCAGTACAGGAACACACTAGTGGTTGTGAGCTGCTCCAATACTTCAGTGAACAGCTGACATGTACCAGAGACGAGTAGGACAAGTCTTGAAATAGTTACCCACAGCTTTCACATTGCCTATGCCATCAGAATTATTATGCCCCTGTAGTGGCAGCTACCTTTTATTTAGGTTTACTTACAATTTCCTTTCACTAAACATCCAAAAGAGCTCCTACTGGTACACAATGCCAATGGGAAGTGAGAATGACTGTTGTACTGGTATACATGTTAAACCTAAAAGGCAGCTGCCCCTGCAAAAGCATGAGATTCCTGGTGTTAGACGCAACATAAGAGACGTGAGTGATTATTTTGAGACAGCATGAACAGATCTACCAACATCAACACATATAGTACAAGCATAGGGTCCAACTCCTCACTCCTGCTGGATCCACAGAAAACAAGTTTTTACAGCAAACCCCTGGGCAGCAAGAGGTCATCTCTGCAATCAGTGCCATCACACACAAGTACAGTCAGCGCCTGCATACGAAACACAGCACATTAACCCGCAAAAGCTTTTCCAAAACATCTGTGCAGTGGAGGAGTGACGATCACTAGTGACCCTCTGAACTGCTAATTCTGCAGTGAAGGTCCTGCTCTGTAATGACCGCTCACAAGAACATGCTGATGGGATGCTAAGCCTAGGCTGATTAATTTCATTTGCTTAACATGTTTCCAAAGCTAAGTATTATTAGGGCAGAACATTCCTATTTATTCAGAGACGTGTTTGACTTGGCACACATATTCAGAGGAAGAAATTTTGACAACCGTAAATAACTGCCTTTTTACACATAACAAGTGATACAGAGTTATCATTCTCAGAAGCATGAATCCTTCCAAATGTATCTACTTCTATTATCTGTATCCCAGGATTATTTGTTACTGTCTCCAACTCAGCATTTAATTACCAGTCTCATTGAAGGAGTATATTTAAAGTAAAAAAATTCTGCAGAAACAGGCAAGACTCCTTATGGCTTTGGGAGTGACAGATAGGGGAACGTGGCCCCCATAATTTAGAACAGAAAGACAAAAAGTGTCTGAACTGATTATTCAACTGTAGTAGAAAATACAGTGTCTCGTCTTACTGGAAGCCATGAACAGCAGTCATTTCAGGGTCTGAAACTTCATTTCTCCCTGGCCATATTTTATAAATGCATATTTAAAAGCAGGATATTTTAAAAAGCATTTCAGAAGTCCACTAACCATAAGCAATTTCACTGTACTTTTAGGATGAAGAAATCCTGGGTCCGTGCCACAAATCCATGTAGAGAGACATGAACAAGAATCAGTGGCACAAAAGCACAGCTCTGTGCCCAGTTGCCAGTATTTTAATATATTACTCTCTGATAAATATTTATTTAATAAGAACATACATGCAAGCACGACAGTGAGATTACACCTGTGAAAACCTACAGAAGAAATATTTCTAGTGGTGCAGAACACACCAGGTTTTCGACACATTTCATCTCAGTAAGAAAACTGGTCTTGTTAGTGCAATATAGAGGTGTGCCAGAGACCACACAGTTCAACATATGCTAGGCTGTCTGTATTGTAAATTGAAGATCCTCACTCCAAAGAATTATTTCATTTTCTCTTTTGCATCTGCCTGAGACACAACTGAGAAAGCTGGTAGACAGCAGACCTTCCATCCCCTCCCTGACTCCAAGAGGAACTCCTTTACCACACAAGCCTAGGAAGACTGTACCTAGCAATCCTTCCTCTCCCCATAGGCCAGCACAGGATAGGACCTCCATTCATGAACATTAACTCTTCTTGGATTTGACTCTTCTTGGATTTTGACTCTCAGTTAAGAATATTTCTGACAATGGTTATCTGGGCCCCCATAGAGCAAGGCTAGCTAAAATCACCTTCCTAGTCCTAGTTATCTCAGTATTCGTCTCCTTATTCTAGGTACACTACTTGCCCAGCATTTAGTTTCTACAAGGTTCAGTGTTTCTAAAGGAACAAATTAAATTACAGACACCGAATTCTTGAAAAACGTTACACTGCAACAAGCTACAATAAATAAGTCAGAATAACCAAAGCATTCCAGCATCTCAATACCTTTTAACTCAGCGGATTTCAAGCTTCTGCTCTGGGTGAAGCATTGATCCCTGTGGGGAGAGCGCTCTGTCTCTGTGAAACTAAAATCGCCAGCAGGACCACACAGCGAGATGTTTCAACACCCTTTCAGCCAACGCCCATCCTCAGAAGTGCATACAGTAACCTCCTGCTTCCACAGGCACCAGCATACGTTCCCCAGCTCTTCCAGGAAACACTATGCACCCATCAGGTTCTGTTGTTGCTTTGACTTGAGGGAACCACACGGAGCATGTTTTTTTGGATGAAAGCCAGAGAAAGGACAGGATGCCAACAACAGTGTGAAATCCGTACTTTCATGCTGTGTTGAACTTCCTAGCTGCCCTTACAGCACTTCTCTTTGCAAAAACTGTTTACTAGCAAATGTGGATTTTTTTTTTTTTTGGTTGGATTGCAAAAACATTTTGCATTTATAGGAGACATACAAAAAAGAATTAAAAGAAATAAAGGAGCTGATAAACACCAAATATGTAGCATATTTTGCAGATTTATTTATATGAGATAGTACCAATGGTTTCTTGTCATACATGAAATATAATGCTAGAACCTGCAGTTTATTCATACAATGCAGTTACCCAAACACTGTGACTTATCCCAAATCACTATGAAAACACTGAAGCACTGTGTGACAATTAGCGAAACTAATTACAAAATTTGCAGTAAAAATTGCATTATACAAATCTTTATTTTTTTCATCACTGCAACACTGCAGTATGTTTGCTGTCCATCCCCAAATAAAACATACAGAGGTAATTCTGACAGTTGTATGTTTAAGATCACATCCTGAAAACTCCAAATTCTGTCTTCTTCGTAGGTGCGTTTAATGCTGCGCTGAGACTGAGTCCCAAAACCAGTCTTGTGTCAGCTGGATCAATAATTCCATCATCCCATAATCTAGAAAAAACACAAAACCATAAAGAATCAATAATAATTGAAGGAAATTAACATATGCAGCTGGTAGATCTTCAACCCCATGGAACTGGAAATGGTTATACTAAAAAAAAGGAGTAAAGAGCTAAATTATACTTAAAGCCATGGAGTCAATTCACCTTGACCATCAATACAATAGACAGGTGTGTATTATTCCATGGAATTTGTTTTCTAGAAAAAAGTATAAATTTTAGATAAATGAAGAATGTCAGGTTTACATATTTCAAATGAGATTCTTAATACTTATTTGTAGTCATCACCTTCAAGAAAAAAACCCTCTTTGCTTGTTAATATTCACGTGGAAAATGACCTTCTGCCTATGACCTACCTTTTTCTATTAAGAATGCTTGCGTTTTAAAGATTATGTCACATCATTATTTACACTATTCATGTTCATTCAAAAGTCAGACGAGGATGATACAAGTGTGTATTCTTTCCCCATTAAAAAATTCAGAGCAAACTTCAGGTATTCCCAGAATTTCTATTGTGGGTGACCTTGGCTGGACGCCAGGCGCCCCCAGGTTGCTCCATCACTCCCTTTCCCATCTGGACAGTGGGGAGAAAATAAGATAGAAAATGACCTGTAGGTTGAGATAAGGACATTTTACTAAAGCAAAACTGAAAATTTTCACATGCACAAACAAAGAGAAAAACCCCAGTAATTTTATTCTTTTCTTCCTGTCAGTGACGTCCAGCCTCTTCCTGGGAAGCAGGGCTTCAGCACGCGTGGTGTTTGCTCAAGGCAGCCAACACTGTTAATAACAAATGCCCCCCTTTCCTCCTCCTTCCCTCAGCTTTTATATCAGAGCTGTCGTCATATGGTATGGAATATCCCTGTGGATAATTTGGGTCAGCTGGCCTGGTTGTGTCCTCTCCCAGGATCTTGCCCACCCCTTGATGTGGTGAGGGAGTGTTGAGAGACAGTGTTGACGCTGTGCCAGCCCTGCTCAGCAGTATCCAAAGCACTGGTGTGTTATCAACACCTTTCTAGCTACCAATGCAAAGCACAGCACTGTGAGGGCTGTTGTGGGGAAATGAACTCCATCTCAGCCAGACCCAATATAATTACTTATATTTATTTTTTAAATATATTGAAGTCAGTTTCTGAACAACAGAAAGATATCACCTTCCTTAACCCAGGCCTGAAGGGAATTAAATTATAAATGAGCAATTACCAAATTCCCAAGTCCCCAAAATCACCAACACTTGTAAATAGTCTCTGATATTAGCCAAAAATTAAAATCTTTGTGGGATCAGTTCTCAAGAACAGCTCCATCCTGCCAAACACAAGCACAGTATCTTTAGTTAAGAAAGGGATGCTCCTCCTCCACCCCATCTTTCTGTAAGAGAGACTTACTTTACATTATTTTTGAACTTACTTCAGTGTTGGCTAATGCTTAATTCTTTGACTGTGAAAAATTTAAAAATATGAGAAACAGTCATGAATAGGGAGCCAAAACTGACTCGACCAAGACAAGGCACAACCCTTCCTTTCTAACTGAAGTCCCATCTGCAAATTTCCTGTTGTTTGGAGATTAATTGAAAAAAAATCTATTAGACAAGAAACAATGTATTTTTTACTCTTCTTTCAATGCTAAATGTGCCAACTTCACTTCTAAAAGAAAGTGGACTGTAAACTGCACATAAACACATGCAAATAAGCTCAAGGCAGCAGTAGACACTACTGAGTGTCTCCCATCTTTGCTTTACTTCACCACTTGCTGTGAGAGCAATTTCCATCAAGTCAGATAAAATATTAAGAGATTGATAATGTACGCTTTTTAATTTACAACAGGGATGTGTTGTAACACATATGATGTGGACCATATGACGCACAAAATGGAATTCCAATAAAAGACCCCGCTAACAAGATCAGGCATAAGTGTTCAGACTCAGCTTACGAACATGTTCTCCAGCTAGCAGAGAGAGAAGAAGGATATGCAGCTCAGAAAGAATGCTCTACTATAAATATATCTTATCATGGTGCAGCTTCTCAAGTAGAGGAGACAGTTAAAACTGAACGGGGTACAAAAGCAAAACTGAAGTACAGAAGAAGAAAGGGGTTTGGAGAAGGGAAGACTTTGATGTGTAATTCTGCAAAACTGTGCTGCTTCTCTCCTGGGATTGAAAACAAAATGTTGACTAAAGAAGTGCACCACAGTAGCTGTGGCACTCACTGACCTGGCTGCTGGTTTCCAAGCAGCAGAGAAAGAAGTCTGGAAAAACTGTAGAATCACAGAATGGTTTGGGTTGGAAGGGACCTCAAAGACCATCCAGTTCTAATCTCCCCACCATGGGCAGGGACAATTCCCACTAGATCAGCTTGCTCAGAGCCCCCATCCAACCTGTCCTTGAACACTGCCTGGGATGGGGCATCCACAGCTTATCGGGACAAGCCTGTTCTAGTGTCTCACCACCCTCACAGTAAATAATTTCTTCAAATGTAAAAAAACCCACAAAACCCCAAAAAACCCAAAAAACGCTCTTCTTTCAAAGCAAAAAAAAAATTGCTATTAACCCAAATTACAAATATACGAAAACTGTAGCTCTATCTAATTTCATCTCATTTTAGGATTCTCAGTCAGTACCTCCTCTTCAGTGGGCTAGTAAACCATGCTTTGGAATAGCCACGCTTCTATCTGCATGGAAGTGGTACTAACAGCACATTCTGATGTAGATGACAGACAAGAGTTGTCTATATCATATTCAGGATAATGTGCACAGTCTAAGCTCTTGCTGTCTGGCTCCTGTGAATAACCCCTTTCCCAACTGTAGCTTTAAATTTTAATTGACAACCATAAAGATTTTTTTGTTGCATGGCAGTCAAGCTGCTTTCATATGGTCACCCCTGGCTTCTGCTTCTTTTTGTTTAAAGAAAACTACATTCTCTACTGCCATGTAACATTAATAATTCAACTATCTATTAAAGCTCCATTGCTGGAACATGAGTCACAGCTACACTCATAAAATATCTCTAACTGAGACAGTGTGAGTAAAAGAAATTAAGTCGCCAAAAGTAAAATACTCATGTAATTCGTTAAGATGCAAACCACTGAAATCTCTTTAGAAACCTGTGAGCAGATTAATATAACTCATTAAAGAGGGTGCTGCCTAATGACCACCATTAATTAAGACTGCTCATTGTACAAGGTTCTAATCCAGTTAAAGTCTGATTAGAAAATACAACGGCAGGGAACAGTATTGACTGTACATATAGTAACTTATCATTTACAAGCAAAATTACATAAACAGATTAAATAGGGGTATTTGCTTGTATTTTAAGATCATCAGGGTATTCTTCCTTCCCTCTCCCTATTACTTCTAAAAGCTTGATTCAAAACCTAATAAAGTCAAGTGGAAGGGTTACACCAATCTCAATGGACATTAAGACATTAAGCAGAAGACATTAAGCAAGAAGACAGCATGAGGGAGCCTCCAAACTGCTGCACATGAGCAGCAATACAGAGAACAGTCTTTGTGCCCACCTGCCATTTTTTTTCTCTCAGTAACGCAAAGCTGTTCACACTGGAGTCTTCTTGTAGGTCTTTTCAGCAGAGGGACATTACAAAACCAAGGCTGTCCAGATTCAGTTTCAATACAGCACCCTGACATTTAGTTGACAGTCAACTGGTTTTCTTACCATGCTTGGAACCAGACTGGAAACATCCTTTAGAGCAAAGGGAACAGGTTACCTCACCTTGACTTATGGCAAATGCTTGCTAACAAGTAGCTGCTGATGCTGGCTGAGAAAAGGGTGGTCTGCAAGGTGGCTACATCCCTCCCTTAAGTACATTACTTGCTGCAAGGACTGCAACCCTACTTCATCTCATTGTTTCTGCTTGGGCAGCCTACTCCACAGTAATGAAATGTTCTGAGCTATTGATCTGAGATGTTGCAAAGGAATTAGGTAATATTGGCAAAAAAGCAAGAAATCAGGGCAGGAAACATGAGAATATTCACCAAAATACCCAATTATCTCTACGAAACAGCAGACAGCAATTAAGAGCTCCTAGACAATGCAGACTGTACCTACATGAATTAAAGAGTGAGAGAAACCAGTACAGACTGTTTTGACCTGAGCCACTCACATGCTCTTGTCAAGAGCACTCCTCTGTGAAAAGAGGCATTTCACCTTCACTGCTTACAGCCAGATGAGCTTCAGCAGGATTTCAGCTCTGACATTTGACTTCATGCCTCAGCTGGGCTTATTATCTGGAGTGCAGCATTACATGAATCCCACCACCTGCAATCCAGACCCACGCTAGTTCTCAGCCAACTCACACCTGTGCATGTCACATTTCCCTTCCAAGCTACAGGCACAGTAAGAAGCACGTAACTACCCTGCTTTTTCAACAAATGACAGGCCACTTAGCATTAAGAGCACTTCTTACTTCCTAGGCTGGGCAAATTTAGGCTATTTCCTGAGGTGACTTCTAAATTTGCAACCAAACTTCAAAAAACGGCCAAATATTCTGGAAATATAAACTGCTAGAAGTTGCTCAGTAGAAAGCACAAAGCTGGTATTAAATACTCGAGTTTCATGTCTAAAAATCACTGGACATTATTAAGATCAATTTAATATTTTTTTAATGCTAGTCTTAATCTTACATGCAGAACTACTTTCTTACAGATTAGTAACTTACTGTTGTAAATACTGACAACTGTTTGTTGGTTTCTGGAACAGGACAGGTTTTTGTACTGCTAATATACTTAATATATTGAATGTTAAATAAATCCAATTATTTTAAATCAGAAGTACAAGGAGTCTGACTGTGTTTCCAGCGAACACACAAAAAATGCAAATGTAAAAAACCCGACAAACTATTCATCTTCTCCTCTGGGGTAGGGATTAATTTTAAATACAGACAGCTTGAGTCATTTTTTTAATGTTATATGAGTGGAAAATTCTTCTTCTTAAAAGCCAGTTATAAAAAATGACGACACATGTTTTCATTTTTCCTTCTTGCCTCAGAGCACAAGGTTTTGTCACACAGATACTAGGCTTAATCTTTAACAGGCAAAAAAAGAGATATCGCAGCAGTTTTTAATACCTGACACCATTTCTCAAATCAGGGGAAAGCCCATGAAATTTAAATAAATTAAAAATATTTTTTTAAAAAATCAAAATCAGCGTGCCACTAGGAAGTCCATATGAATAATAATAAATGATTTCACAAAAGCATTCTCATTAATTATGTGTAACACCCTAAATAAACTGCAACTTAATAGTAGTGGATTATACACATGCATAAAACCTCAAGAAGGTGAGAGTATCTGTGACTCTCTGCAACACTACCACATAGACCTCTACCAGAAGCAGAGAACAAGCAGTGATGAGATCAAAACCCTCCCTTAATCCGTTAGCTATGTGCTATACAACTGCACTACTGAAATCTGCCTAGATGGCAGCACAAACCCTGTGCTACATATCCTACTGAGAATACTTATTCCATCAGAGCACCAGTTAGGGCAAAATAGCACAAGCTTCCATTTGCCAAAGGTATTGATTTGATTAAACATTAAAATTAATACAGATTCCCCAGGTATGATTACTTCAGCTAAGTATATTCCACTATCCTAACAGAAAACAGAGTAAAAGTTAACATTAATTTCCTATCTTCCTTCAGATCATGAAGAAGAAGCTCTTCTCAGGTCACCTGACTCTGCTTCCACTAGGTGTATATTGCCTTTTTACTACTCAGTTTGAGGAGCAGATCCTTGCTTAGCCATGCATGGTTGCAGCCTGCTGTGCTCAAGTCAGCACGGAGAGCTCCTGTGCCCTACGAAAAGTGCAGCCTTAAAGAGCTGCCAGCTCCTCTGCCCTCTCCTTAAGGACAGCTTCCTGGGGGATCTCATCCACTAGCTCTTTAAACATCTGGAAGTTCCCTCTTCCAAAGTTCAGGGTCCTGATTTTGCTGTTTGCCAGGCTCACAGTCCTTGAGATCCTGAACTCAACCAGGGCATGGTCACTACAGCCCAGTCTGTTTCCAGCCTTAACCCCTTTAATGAGCTTCTCCAGACTGGTGAGTATCAGGTCCAGTAACATCTCACCTCTGGTTGGCTTGTCTAATGCCTGGACCAGTAAGTTGTCCTCTATACACTCCAGGAGTCTCCTACATTGTTCACAGCCAGCTGCACTGCTTACCAAGCGCTGACATCTGGGTTTTTGAAATATGCTACCCACTACCATCACTAGCAGCTAGGGGCCTGTGGAAAATTAGCTTTTGGATACCACAAGGAAAAAAATGTGCAGGATCATTAGCACAGCCAGGATGAAACCAATGCAGAATAACAATCAGGGGCCAAGAAAGCCCCCAAGCTACTTTCCAGAGGTGTCACTCCATAATGCCACCTTGCTTCATTAACCTAACTAGTTCCAGGGCATTTACTAATATTCCATCAGCACAAAATACTGCAAAGGACTTCTCAGCAAACATGAGTATGCTGCACCCATCAGCTAATGCCCTATACAACCTGCTATTATCCGATACAACCACCTACTGTGACCATGACCTGAGATTTTCAAATGGCTTCAGGTCTTCCTCAAGCTCCTTCCTCCTTTTCCATTGGCCTCTTCCACTTGCAGAATCTCACTAAAATGAATTCTTCCTAACACACATGCAGCTACTCATCACACTGTTCAATAGGCTATAGAAAGGTGACTAGACACTGCACTGGGCTGAACGATAAAAAACTTATCCAGAATAAAATGCATAACATATAAACTCCAAGCTGCCATATCATTACTTACAGAACCAGCAGAATAATTCCTGCGAGTGCATGCTCCTACAAAGTCTGAGATAAGACACACAAAACATTGATTTAAAGCTTGTTGTTTTGTACTCCTGCACATCAAACACATCTTTGTTTCTGATTGCTTTCTTCCGCTGTTCTTCAATACTGAGATTTAGATCTTAAGCCCTGTGATTACAATTAAGTTTTGGAATAGTCATTTATATGTTACCTTGCACTGGAATAATAAGGGTTTCCTTCTTCCTCGAATCTCCTAATGATTGGCTCCTTCAAAGCTGCTTCATCTGCCTCAGATAACTAAAAAAACAGGCAAATAAACAAAAACAGATAAAGTCCTCTTTTTCTTCTACAATGACAGCAGAGCTTTACATGCAGCATCAACCTGAAGAAACTGCCTAAATTATCTCCCCGAAGTTTTTCACTCTTTTTGCACACAATTACCAATTTAGCATATCTGACAATAAAATTAAAATACATTTAAAACAGGAAAAAGGAGAATAAAAATATACTTAACTGAGTATAAGAATAATTGGGGATTAGCATCTGAAAAATTACTGAAGCTACTGTACTAAAAAAACGCTGTTATGAGTTGCCTTTGGCAAGATTTTTAATAAAATAAGTCTGTGCTACTCATCACGAATGATCTTCACCTTTCAAAGATGTAAACACCTCACTAGGTGGCATTGGGACAATGATTACTTCATTGGTGTCTCACTTTCTAACACCCTTTCCTAGCTCACAAAGTTAGCAACCCTAGTGAAAGAGTAACTCACACTGCCTCTACTGAAAATGAAAGAAGAAAGATGTACCTGTTTTCCCTCCCTTGCTTTTTGGTCCTTAGCTATTGTAGCTAGAACAGTTGCAGCTTGTTCCCCTCCCATCACTGATATGCGAGCATTTGGCCACATATATAGAAATCTTGGACTGAAAAAATACAGATTAAACATTAAGGTAAGACACTGCCTTACTTTCCAGTAAAGAATTAATTCTCACTTAGCTAAGAATTAATTTTCATGCATGTCTGTATTACAACATATTGTTTTGTTTAAAAATGCACATTAACATACTTCAGTGCTTGCAGCATTATGTTTGAAAATGCAAAAATTCTGTTAATTGCCTGTATTCAAGCACCTTAAAAATTTATTTTCTCTTTCTTGAGCCTCTTCAGCTCACCTCCGAACCCCCCGGAATTTTTCTCTTAAACGTTCCAAACAATTTCATTAGTATCAGGAACTTTGAAAAATGAGATTAGAAAACTATGTGAGTCATGTCCAAAGGGTCAAAAGAAACAAAATCTTTACGGATTCTGAAACTTTACACATAAAAAGTGAATAAGGATTAAGGATTTTTTGCACAAGCTGGTATTCTTCCTACGAATTCAGAATAACTGAATTGGCCTATACTGCCCAATGATTGTTAAGGACTGTACAATTTTTCCTCCAGTAACTGAAATGGGAGAAAAGGACATCGACACATTGTTAGAAGGTCTCTTCTGTCACCTAATTCAAGGTGAATCATGAGCCTATGAATCTCTTCTACAAGTTTATCAGGTTGTTGTTTACTTGTGAACATATTCACTGAGAACTGCTGCTCTCCTAATAGCACAAGCTCTGCAAGAGTTTAGAGAGTTTTTCAGAATGGTACTTCAAGGTTATGTTCTCTTAACTTATTCCTATCTGCTGTCATAATTTGAAGCAAAACTTACCTATATGCCCTTCCACACATCCCATAGTTTCCAGCTCCATAAGAACCACCGATAATCACGGTTATTTTAGGAACATTGGCACAAGCTACAGCAGTTACCATCTTGGCACCATCTTTTGCTATCCCTCCAGCCTCATATTCTCTACCAACCATGAAACCTAAAGAATTACAACACGAAGAAAAGGCTTACCAACTTTGTATTACTGTACTGTGGTATGTGTCATACTATGTGCTCCATAGCACAGGTAGAAAAACCTGTAGAGCAAACCATAAGACAAGGCCTTGACCAGCTGCTGTTTCCAAACAGGCTGGAGATGCAGGCATTACAAAGCACACTAAAACATAGCCTCCAGAGCTAATGGCAAACCCTACAGCTTAGTGAAATGTTAAAATAATGATCTTATTCACCTGTAATATTCTGCAAAAACACAATGGGAATATTTCTCTGGCAACACAACTGGATAAAATGTGTACCCTGTGGAGAGGAAAATAAAAATAAAATGAGTAAGCCATTAAAATTTGGACAAGTGAAGCCATCACTACCAGCACTCTGAAATCTGTGGTAAGTTCTTCCACTGAAATGCATGGGAGTATTTGCATCATGAAGTGTTATACTAGTTCTCCTTCATCCAAAGTCAAACGCAAAACATGCGCTCTAGTGGAAGTAAGAAAACTCTGAAGACATGTGACTCCATGGGTAAAGGAGAAATAATATCCTTGAAAGCATTACTACTGACACTGAAAAACTCACCTGCTTTGACTCAGTCAGTATGTACAGACAGCTACACAGTGTGACATCGAGTTTTGTAAGACTTCTGTAGGAGTTTTGTGCCACTGAAATTATGACAGCCAGTCAGAAAAAAATATCTCCCCATTTTCTGTATAAAATAGAAGTATTCTCTGAAACCGGGGAAGTCCCACAAACGTTATTTGCTCTTTGCCCTGCCAATTGCTGGAACATTCTCTCTTTTTCCTGAGGGTAGATTCCCTCTCCCCATTTTCTAAAAAAGACCAGTTTCCCAGCAAAGGTATAAATATTAGATTTCAAGTTTCTGTTTCAACCAGAAATAATCTAAATCGATAAAGTTCCTCGGGTTATTTATACACTGCTGGTAAACAAAACAAAGCAAAAAAAGATTATGTAGCACAGCAACTGAAAAAACATCTAACCTCTTCAGTATATGAATCCACCAAGAGTTACAAAAAGAAAAAAAGAGAGAAAAATAATAAAGCATAACCTTCTCGCTTTTTCAGAGAACAACATGAATTGCACAGTGATGATTATGGGAAATGTGAAACAGCTCATTACAAAAATGCAAAAGAAAAAAAAAAGGAATATTGTTAGATTATGATGCTTATAGAAGCAACATCATGGACAAAGGTTTCTCCAGAACCGAAACAACTGAAACTTGACCGTCTCCTTTTACAGTACTGACATGGCAGGAAAAGTCAGCAAAGATTCCTTACGTTTTTTTCATTGACAGGAATATAGGTTGTAGCATTAAATTATTAGAAAAATACCAGAAGTATTAGAAATACTGCAAGAGTTATTTTCTACTTGGAAATAACTGTGTTAAAACAAATATTAGGTAAAAACAGTGTAATTTACTGCTCTCCAAGCTGAAAATATTCTTTTAGTACATGAAACTCAATTTCATGTATTATTTTATTACAGCAATAAATCAAGTAAAATTACTTTCTCCCCATCTCTCATCAATCCTTCCTTTTTTCTATAGATTCTCAATAACGATTCATCAGCATTAGTTTGAAGTAGCCTGCTAGAACAAAACTACCATATATAACTAGTATTAAAAAAATTCAACTGACAGTTGTTACTTGAAAAAATAAAGAACTAAAGCAAATAACACAGACCAAGGTAAGTAAACACTCTGCCATATCCAGATAGTCTTTAGCATCATCAATCGCCCAAGTACTATTAACTGTAATACTATCACAATATTCCTTCAGAGATCTCCATTCACAAAACAGGTATTTTAGCTCAGAGATTTTTTGAGACTGCACAGGTTTTCACTCATTATTCTAAGCCAGGAGATCCCATAGCGAAGCACGAATATTAAAGCTCTGGTAAAACAATGAACTGAATACTGGAATTGAGGTTTGAAATTTTCCAATTACTAGAAAAACAATCATGTGATTTAAAGTAGGATTTCACAGTTTAGAGGTTAGGAATACCAACAGGGCATGTGATGCAATCAGTATGGACTTGTCCTGTAAAAGCTGTAAATTGCAGGATACTACTTCAACTGTGCTGTATTAATACAAATTCAAATGCTGTTCTTCTATTGACCTAATTTCTTCACATCAGAAAAATCTAGAGAACATTGTTTCTAAAATACGGTCAATTGTTTTTATAGCTTATTAACCTGTTTCACATTTTCATGAAAAATGTGGAGCCAGCTCCCTTTCATTATTTAAAAAAGCTCCTAATTTCGAGAGCAAGTCGTCCACCAGAAGTTTTGTTTCTCAATGGCAAAGAAGCTAATTATCTGTTTACCTTTTTTGCCGACTCTGAGAAAAGAACTCCATTGTTTCCAATAATTCCTACTGGATAACCAAAAATTCTTGCAAATCCTAAGGTAGAAAGATTAATTTGTAAATTTCCACATATATATATATATTTTACCATGGCATGTAAAGGCAACACTTTCTCCCGGTAACAGAAACTGCTATTTCTCTGAAGATAAACATTATTAAAAATATCAATGGGTGAGCCAAACAGAATGAATCCAACTATAAAACCAGTGGGAACATATACAGCACAATTAGAATATATTTCTAAATACCTGTTATTAGCGTATCCCCATACAAGGCTTTGAATTCATCAAATCTACTTCCATCCACAATTCTAGCAATGACCTTAAGAAAAATTAGAAAAATGAAGTTAAATTCCTAATCCTTTATACATTTTAATTTCTTTAGAAAGACCAACACATAATTTAATACAACCTTTCCATTTTTAGAACATCAAGCAGCTCACCATATAAAACAGTCTGGATGGCAGGCAAAGCCCATTTACTTTTTTAAGAGTGATTTATCTACATGTTTGTAAAAATGGGATTTCAGGATTAAGAATATCCTAATCAAACAGTTAAACTACACAGGAACAAAGTTTTCCCGATTAGTGGAATTTCAAAGAAAAACTGCTACCTCTAGTTATATTAAACATTGATCAGCAGACTCTCATTTATAAAGAGAAAAAACATATAAAGCTATGAGTCACTTTCTTAGAGATACGATTATTTTCAGCTTTGCTTGAATTTGTGACATACAAAAATAATGAAGATCTGATCTGAGGTTTCTCTGAGATGCAAAGGGGGCATTTTTTATAAGTACAGATCCAATCCTAGCAAGACATTTGCCGGAAGACATTTATTTCAACTTTAAAAGAACACAAGTCCAAATTATTCCAATACTTATCAGAGTGTAATGTGAGGCTCAGTACAAGTGTTCATCTCTTTTTCCCTTAATGCAAAGCATACCCTAGTAATTTAAATATTTTAAGACAGGTATGTGTTAAAGACTCTTCATAGAGTACATACTTGGTTGGTAGTGAAAAAATGTGGGATCTGCACAAAATACAAGAC
The DNA here is from genome assembly GCF_003945725.1 of Corapipo altera. Classification (NCBI taxonomy): domain Eukaryota; kingdom Metazoa; phylum Chordata; class Aves; order Passeriformes; family Pipridae; genus Corapipo; species Corapipo altera. The sequence goes on along the minus strand of NW_020884955.1, from coordinate 117,264 downwards.
AGGATGTGGGTTCAGATGAAGGTTCCAAGGCAGACAATGACACTAGAACAACAGCAGAGTACAACAGACTCCATACGTCGCTGGGAGAACTCTCAATTGTCTGGTGTGCTTTTACTCCATAAGTCTTTAAATATTTGGTCTTTTACAGGATTGACAGAAAAAGAAAGCCATCATACCACTCAAGCCTACAGAACGTTGGCAATCTGTTGGCAAGACTACAGAATGCTCTGCCAATGCAAAGTTACTGTTTCTGTCAGCTTTTTCAGAATGTTATCAATCTTACATCCTTGCACATCCTTCTTAAAAGTATAACCAGAAAGCATTACATTTTCAACAGGTCACTGCCATTGCAATGCACCTGGTAGACAAAAGTACAAAAAAATAAGCACTCAAATCAGATGTTATCAACTATGATAATATAAAGAGTGATTTCCTGCAAGAAAACTGGGTGCATGTATGTATGTGGATCCTGCATTAATATTCATACCTCTTTGACATCAAAATTTCTTTTTAGCTGGTCACCAACTATTCCATATATTTCATCAGCCGGAAATAAAGGCTCTTCTGATGGTTCTATAGTCACCTGTAGCAATTTAATAAAGCAATTTACACAACAAAGGAACTATCAGTCCACATTATGACTTGAAAGTTCAAACAACAATTAATTTGCCAACTTCTTTGAGCACAGACTTCATCAACTGCATTGAAATGACTGCATTGGCTTGTCCTTATTTTGCATAAAGATCAAGTTTCTTAAACTGAAGGTTGATAATACCTTTCTCACTTACTGTTACCCTTTTTCTACTCCTGCATATACCTCCACATGTACTCCACTTCTTCCATGTTATAAAAAAATTAAGCGTGTCCTCCCATTTTCTTACTTTCCCCCATGTCCCACAAGGCAGGAATTATTCTGAAAAACTGGTGAGGATCTTTGTCACACAACTGAATAAACATCTCGCCTTCCTTCACCGTCTCACATCTCCACTAATATAAAATAGGGTCATTCCCCACCATATGCTATTCATCCCGTCTTCTAAAACAAATTTCTAAATCAATACAATAGAATGACACGATACACGTCTGTCCCCTCAGTTTTGTACTTCTCCTTAATAATGGCAGAAAATATCTGCTAAAAAAGATGCTTTAGCAGCCATCTAATTAAAAGTCCATGGAAATGATCACGTGGGTTTAAAATTCAATTGAGTGTCTTGCAAGACTGGATTAATTTAAAAGTGCAATTCTGTGACTCCGAAGCACTTTTCTAGTTGCTTTATTCTCCCACTTAAGCCCAGTGATTTTATTTGGAATAATATGCCAGGAATGCAACTGCAGAACTGACACAGTAGAGAAATCTTTAAGGACAAGAAGTGCAACTTCAATTTTCAAAATGCCTGAAGTCATAGGCAAAAAATGTGTTATGTAAATCAGGCTAGGAAAAGCATGTCTAATTTCAACAATGCAGTGTTCCCAGATTCTATACACTTACATCTATTTTCTTCTGGAGATTTAAACTTCTTACAACTTTCCTTGCTAGATGAAGTGCATGATTGTCATCCAAAGCATAGTGATCTGTTACACCTGATTTTCTGTATGTAAATAACAACAGCAATATGAATACTTAGGAAACAGCCATAAATCTGGCAATGAAAACTTGAAGTTTTAAAACATCCAAGACCTTAAAAAATTTATTTCTATATTTAAAGCATAGATGCTACCATACAGCTCTCTGTGCTTTGTTATAAAATTACTTTAAAAATAAAATCCATGCCTGACCTTTTCTTTGAAATAGCACATTCAAGTTATCAGACACGACATAAAATAGCAACTCCGGGAAGTAAAAAATCTAAATGACAATATAAATTACCATAAGCATTGTTCAAATGAAACAAAAATTCATTTGAAATTACAAAGAAAAACATGTTTTTCACAAAAATGGCATGAACTGCCCTTCAAAAGAATTCTTTATTCACTTCAGTAAATTGAAGTAAAAACTAAGCAGTTATTGTACAACAATACCTAACTTACTGCGCAGTAATATCTAATTTTGCCTACTATTCATTTTAGAACTTCAAAGTGTGTAGAATTTTTTGTTTTGCTGACAAGCACTCTCTTACAAAAAACACAAGCTATTTTGATTTTGCTTGTAGTAAGTTCTGACAGTAAGAAAGATGCAATATACAAAATGTAATATCTTTCTCAATATCTATTACTCTATTAACAACTAGTATTAAATAGTAAAGTCCTCCATATTATGCACGATGCTGCACTATACTAGACATGTATTTTAATGTAGTCAATTAAGGAAACAACATAAATAGAGTGTAACAAGGTAACTATGCTAGTCTAAAAATAAAACAATCTGTCTGCACAGATAAGCACACCAAAATCTTAATTTCCAAAACCTAAATACAGTTAAAAAATATCTAAAAATAAAAAATAAAATAAAATAAAACCTGAAGTCTCAAATATGGAAGAAATTAACTGGGAAAATATTTCTTCAAACCTGCAGTGAAGATCTGCCCCTCCAAGATCCTCTGCTGATACCTCTTCACCTGTTGCTGCTTTAACCTACCACAAGAAAAGGAAAATGAGCTTCAGAGTAGACACTTGTCTTGCATTAATACTTACACTGGCTTAGGCACAGCAGTAAAAGAGATCTTTGCAAAATGCTTCTTCATTAATAATATTTGCCCAGTTAATCTCCCACAGAGCATTCAAAATGGGACAACACAGAATCTTGCCAAAATTACTTAGTTTCTTCAACTTTGCATCTTTATTCTAGCATTCACATGTAGTTTTGACTGACAGAGATTCTCCACTTACTGTTGATTTACTGCTGTGTCCACTATTAGTGTGAATATATCTATGCATCCTTTAGATTCATAAACGTGCATTTTCACAAAAGTTTTCTTAACAAGAAAATTCAAATGTGGTACTGTCCTGCACTGTTTCAAGCAAACAATATCTCTATTGAAACTTAGCACTCTTCACTTGTGCTTTCTTTATACAAACTCTTCTGTGAATTTTAACTTACTTAAATATTAACCACAGAACAACCATTAGCAGTTTTTATTTTCTTAACCTTCCAGTAAACACACAATAATTTAGTAATAATAATTTTCTTTAAAAGAGCATATCAGTGGCATATAACTGTTCAGATCAAGTATGATGTCCCCATAAAAGTACCTGGAATGACAACCGATATCCTACATCTGTGAAATCTTAGACTCAAAAGGGTAATTCAAGAGTAAATGAACTCCTTAAAACAACTGCACAGTTAAAAAAACCCCAAGGACTTCTTGATGCATTTCAACTCTACAGTAACTGCTTTGAAAAGGATTCCTTGAGAGCTGGTGAAACCATTTTTCATCACACATGGAGAGTACAGAGGTAGAGCATGAGATATGGAAAGGGAAAACTATCACCCCTTCCAAAATAGACTTCAGTTTTCAAGTTTCATGTCTAAAAATGATGCACACTAAGTATATAAATATATACTATACAGATACATAAATATGTAAATTCATATTCTCTCTCACACACACACACACTTGAAAACTGTCAAGTTTGCAAAATTACGTGTAGATATTTCTTCAGTGGTAGAATTTTTGTGTTGAAATTTGAATTACCCATGCAATATGAAGGTGTGGCATTCTGATACTAATTTATGGAAAATTTCAGTCAGAGGCATAATTAACTTTAGTCTTCATCAAAGAAGGAACAGAAGAACATACTTTTCAGAGAAATCAGGAAGATTTCTTCACTGAAAGGGCTATGCAGCATTGGAACAGGCTGCCCAGAGAACTGGTTAAGCTGTCAGCCCTGGAGGTATTTAAATGCATACAGATGTGGCATTTAAAGGGATATGGTTTAGTGGTGGATTTGGCAGTGTCAGGTTAAGGACCGGACTCAATGATCTTTAGGGTGTATTCTAACATAAGTGATTCTATGATTTTATTCTATCATTCTACGAAATAATTACATACCTCTCTCTTTATGCAGTTACAACATGTTAACTACTCCAGAACTCGGTACAAATATGAATACAGCATTGATTTCTTCTAGCACAGAAACCAGAGACTAATTTTAATATATTTTACCAAAATTTTTTTTTGCATTTTCCACAGAGGTGAAGTTTTCCTTCTCCAAATCACAGTTTTGGAGCTGTGGGCTCTGTCAGCCACCCTGAGACACCATCTAATTTAACTCCCCTGCTCAAAGCAGGGTCAATCAGAGAAGGTTGCTGATGACCACGTAATGACACAAATTTTGAGAGTCTCAAGGACGGAGACTCCACAACCTCTCTGGACAACTTGGTTTGGCAAGACCCCCCTTGCAATAAAAAAGTGTTTTCTTACAACTAAACAGAACTTCCTATATTTCAATCTGTGCCCTGTAGCCTTGATCTATCACTGGGCATCAATGAGAAGTTTGGTTCTATTACCTTAACTTCTCACTGCAAGGTATTCATACACATGGACAGATTCACCCTGAGATGCTCCAGTCTCTTCATCATCTTCATGGACCCTCACTAACTCATTGAAGCATGTCCATGTCTTTCTTGGTGTGGAGAGCCCAGAGCTGGACCTAGCAGTCCAAACACATCATAGGAGGGCTGAGTAGATGGGAAGGATTATTTGCTCCAACACCTTCACAGGTACAGCAGTGCAACAAAGCATTCTACAAACTGTAGTTTAAGTAATGATCAAAGTTATTTAAAGTGAATGGTTGATGTTATCCTGAAGTTTATTAAATTCTAACAGATTGCAAGTAAGAGCCTTGGCAAGCGGGTATTTTCAAAGAAACCCTGCTCAAGCTACTTCACTTAGAAATTATCAGGAGTAATGAACATACATTTCAGATACAATGCGCATTTTCCACAAGAGATGAGGATGACATGTAGAAAAGTCACGAATACATGAATTTGACAAACTTATTCCCTCTTTTTACCAGACTTTTCTTCACCTTTGAGCCCAGAAAGTAGCAAATTTTCCCTTGGGAAGGAAGAATCAGAAATTTCTGTAAAGAGACGACGAAGCCTGAGCTACCAAGCAGTACTGCCAAAGATGAGGATATAGATACCTTCAGCCTGGGGAAGTGCAGAAGAATGGCCCTAAATATTATTACTACTGTGACACTTCTCCTCTTCGAGTTCTATCTGTTTATGGAGTCATTACTCCCCACCCTTCTAAAAAGAAGGGAAAGCAAACTTCCATTTTAGAAGGTGGACTAATTGTACCTGCAATTCACGTTTTATCATACACATCTCAGGACTAATAATAACTAACATCAGGGATTTTCTTTCAATTCCTTAGAATGTTTTGTTTTATGCAGGTTAGCGATAAAATCCATCCCACTTTTTTTTTATGTAGGAAAGACATTTTGGGGAACAGAGCTCAGACAATAATGGCTACAACATCTGCTACAGCATGGAATGGCAATTTCTATGGGAGTCTGAAGTAATTTTGATGCTTAGAAAAGGCAAGTAAAATATTTTCAGGGAGAATATGAAAAGCTCTACAAAACAGAAAAGCTGTCAGGTAGTGATATTAAAGTTTGATCTATACGCACAAAGATAAGGATCATTACATCAGCAGGTTGCTAAGGAACAAATTGAATTGGAAGGTAGTTGTGAAATCTTCCTCTGAAAATGGTGAAAAGTTTTCAACACGTCTAACTTCACAACATCCTTGCAGTCACTGACTCGCCCAGCCAAGTCTTCCCCTGGAGGCCTGACTCAGGTCACTCAGCTGCCTATACTGGCAAAAGCCTCATGCACTACATCTCAGTAATACCCATGGTATGACCTAAATTTCCTTGTGAAGTTAAATGATTGCCAAGCAGACCAGCTTCCTGGGTAGTATGGGTATTAGCTGCCTCATGTACCTGCATAGTGCTGGAGCTCGAAAGAAACTGGCTCTGAGTAAGTTCTCCAGGACACAATATTTATTGCACCCACTGGGTCTCCCAGGATCTGAAGAACATTTCCAGCTCTAGCACAACTCCAAGCAGGAGTGTAGTCAAGGTACACTGGACTCCCCAGCAGTCTTGCCAATGGACATGCCACACCAGAAGAGCTGTGCTTTCTCAGGTCCTTTAGATTTCCTAGCTGGACTTCTGCAACAAATTACTCTGTACCTGAGCTAGCCCCAGAGGCAGCGCTGGCCCTTTATATGCCACTGGCTCTAAGACGATGAGCTGTCCTGAACCTAGAAAACGTTTGTACTTAGACAGCTCAGGTGCTCCTGCAACAGGGTAGTTATTCTTAACACAGTAACCAAGCTATTAACAGCCTGATGTAAAAAGCTCGTTTCTTTCATCATACTAATTTTCTTATCTCAATAAAAAGATGTATGAATCACACAATGTTACTCAACCGATACTATTCTCAACTAATATCTTCATTCATGGTTATACCACTTTTCACCAAGAAACTCCAAATACCTAAAGGGATAAATTTATAAAAAATTACTTAATTTTGAGGAGGATTTTTCTTTGTTTACATACAAACAACAAGTTGAAAAAGACTAATACAAGATAAAAAGGAACAGAAACCTACGTAAGACATTTGAAACCATTATCGCCAAAGGAATTCCAATAGCTAAAATTCTAATGAGCTATAAATAAATTAGCATTATATTACATAAGTGCTATTAATCACATTGTCTGCTTTTGCCGACTACTTTTTTCTTCTTGTCAACTTAGAAAGCCTCCACTGAAATAATAAATTGCTTCAAACTAAGTGCTTTGTTTTATTAGGGTAGACAATGAAGTACCCTTGTAATTAAAGGTATGTCCCTGTTTTCCATATGACAGTTACATTCTGAATTTATTTAAGACATTCTGGAACAGTGAATTATATTTCCCAGACATAGGAAAGAATCTCTGCAGTTATGGTTAGACTTTTGGGGTTTTTTTTAACTGCATAAGAATTTAAACTGAACTTTGGAAGGAAAAAAAAAGGTACAAAATGCCAAATCCACTTTTATCACCAAGATGACACAGTGGGGAAAAAAATTCACTCTAAAGTAAAGGAAAAGAATGGAATGCAAAAATGTCCTGTGGAAATGGGAGCAGTGCTATACAAATAAACACTAAATGACATTACAGGATATGTTCTTCGTGCTTTCAATGAAATGAACGCCTTAGGAACTGGTCAACAAATAAATCTGTCAGTGATTGTCTTCCCACAGTTTAACAGGACATGCTATATTTTCCCAGCATCTTAAGTGGTGAAGGAAGTGACTTCCAACAGACTTCACCTCCCTACAGGAATCAGTGCAGGCAGCAGAATCTTCACTAACAATGCTGTTACAAAGTGATTTCTCCATTTAGGCCTGCTCAAGCTGGAAGGACTCTAGAGAGACACGTGATTTGCACTTGGCTTTGTCACAAAAAGCTTACCTAAGTTCCCAAAGGACTGTAACCAAAACAGAGCCGTCGTGCTGCCTCAGAACAATTTGTACAACAGGTCAAATACGTGACCATTCCAAAAAAGAAAGTTTATCCAGTCACAATTCATTGAGACTGGAACAGTTGTGATGGGTCGTGCTCTAGCTGCTAGTTCTAGCACTAACATTTATTACTCTAAATTAATTTCTTCTCATAAAGTTTGTGTTAAATTATCTTTGTCAGCAAAGATTATTGCTTGTACCGGTATAAAACTGAGGCTACACTTGAACATACAGCTGTTTCTGAAATAATAAACCCGATTCAAGCACTCCTTTTTGCTGGAGCCTAACTACTCTAATTTTAAAGCTGTGTTATACTGCAGAATTTTGCAGTCACAAATTCCACTCTGAGTTCCACAATAAAGCAAGTTTCAATTCACCAAAGTTCTTCAGGTCAGTTTCCTTAGAAGCAATTTCCTTACTAAGTAAGTAAGAAAACTCTGACAAACTCCATCATAAGTGCATCTCCTTTGTCTGTAAAACGACATAAAATATAGTTGATCAGTCATGCTTTTGAACTTCTCTGATCTTGGTGGCTGTATTTTTTTTCAAATTTCACTTCATACCTAGAGACTACAAAATTGAACACAGAGACCATTTTTATCATCGAAAACGTGCATGGTAATCTAAAAGCAATTAAAAAACCACCTTAACACAGTCTGATTTACATATATAAATCTAACAGACAGAAGAGGTTTATTTTAGGATATAAACATTCAGATATACTTAAAAATGCAAACTAATCTACAGAATATCTGGAAATATCTCACCAAGAAATGTGTCAATTGTTTAAGCTCTACAATTATTGCAGCCTGATTTTGGAGGGGGGAATAAGGGGAGCTTTGTCACTAGAAACTGATGTATTCTTACCAGTGGTGGCCCTCCCAGGAATATTGTTCCCTGTTTGCCAACAATAATACTTTCATCAGCCATTGCAGGTACGTACGCTCCTCCTGCTGTACAGGATCCCATTACTACTGCTATCTAGGGGGGAAACAAAAACACAAGTTAATGAATTGTTCAACCCTTAAAAACAGCAAATGTTTTGTACAAATTTTTCTCTGTGAGATTATTTTTGCCTGATAGAGCAAGTTTTTTTATGTTTTAGCCTTTCTTTAAAAAATAGGGAATGTCTCTAGTGTCCAACAGTCTTTTAAACTATGATCTTCAGGCCACCCTGCTGGAAAATTCATGTATGATGTACCACAAGGTACATATGTGGTATGTTTGATGAGACACGCATTCTACCATGAAATTTGTTTTTTACTGATGAATAGTAAAAGGTTGAAACCTAGAGGTTGCTCTTGGTATTTATGCTCAAGCCAGAGCTTCAGTTGTTGCTTACTGGCATAGTTTCACTGATGTTAACATCCTTTGAAGAAAATTCCTCACATCTACTATTTTGTAACTTTAGTTCCTCAATGGATCAACTAATTAACTCTGCCCCTTCAAGGCATGACTATTTCGTTATAGGCTTCAATATGAATAATCTCTGCTTCACCCATTTGCCTAATTTTGACATGAACATCTATCTAATGGACACCTTCTACCAGTAATATCTTGGTGATACTGTAATAAAACTGGCTTGAGCCCAGATATGATGAATACTATAACATTAAATGATCATGAAAGTGAAGTTTCTCACTTAAGTTCTCCTTCAGGAGAACATCTCCAAAGACCCTTCCAAAACACTTGCAGAATAGAAGAAAAGGAATACTCATGAAAAAGGCAGACAGTAAGAAACACTTTCTTTCACAATCACACACATACACACACAAGAAAAAAATATCTAAAAAACCTCCAGTAAATACCATCATTTTACGTTAAGTTTGTTTCAAGATATTTCTAAAGTGACATCAGGTAGTGTTCTCTGTTAAATAACAATTTAATGTTTGCTCTTAGAAGAAAACAGTACACAGAAAACTGAAACTTCCAAATCACATTACCCAAATCTAAAGCAGGAGTAAATGAACTATGTTGACCTGCTATGATAAAACCAAACAGCTTTTTCAGCAAACAGTTTCTCGAACAGTATCTTAAACTATATTCAGAGTCACATGATTAATCCGCAGTATTTCTGTTGTGCATTTAATAACTAACTCCTGGTGAATACAAAACCAACATAAGTCTGTAGAAATGGGAGAAACTTCGGCAACAGACATTTGTTTGACACTTTTCCCTAGGATTTGTGTTTTTTTCCTACTCTTAATTTTGCCATGTTTTTACTGAAAAATGTGCCTGCATTTAAACTTAAACTCAGGTGTTATTTTTTCCAACATAAAAATTGGAATATGTGTATACTGGAAAAAATAAAACCTACCTGTTAAATAGCACAACTCCAAATTCTCAAAAAATGTCTTACTTCTTTGACTTCATTCTTTGAATTATGACATAGGAAGTTACTGTCAGGTGCAATAAAAATCAAGAGTCCTAACTGCACATCCAGTATTTCATATCCACTGATCAGGTCCCCATTTTATCCATGCAGTATATGAGTGTGAGAGAACTCAGGAAGCTGCAAATGAGAAGCTAATCACAGCTTTCTGATTCACAGCCATACAGAAAACAACACAATTTAAACTGTATTAGGTGTATAACAAATTAGTCACAGGTAAAAGTGGAGGGGGAAATTAAAAGCACCATCAGCAACTGGAAAATAAAAAAAGAAAAAAAGCAAGCACTTTAAAGGGCAAAACTGAAAAGAGCTAATGAACTGATGAAACAGACCTTCAGGCAGGTCAAAACACAGAACAGTAGGTAGGAAACTAATGACATCTAGACTCCCATATCAGAAGAATTAACCAGAGTGGAAATCAGAGAGAGCATAACTTCCTAATTCCGTTTTCTAATGAAATATCCTCTCAGACAGGGAAAACAGTTCTAGCTACCACAATCAGTTAGCACAGGATCTATAATAAATTTACAGATGTTAACAGTGCCTTTTTGGAATGAAACAAAGGATAGATCCATCTCCCAAACAAAATGCACCCTTATTACATCCTTTAAATAAAGGAAGTACTTCAGTAAAACATTTTTCCCAGTCTTCAATAAACATTTAGAGAAAGATAAACTTTCATCAGTGTCACAGCTAGAAAATTTAACTTTCATCAGTGTTGTAACGAAGAGAAATGTGTTTTATTAAAAGGCAAATCTTTCCTACACTTAGTTTTTATTGTATAGGAGTACAATTACTCCTAATACAACACTATATGGTAATTGAAAGAAAAACAAATTCAACTTTTTATGGAACTTTACAAATACATTAAATACGTTTCAAGATATTCCAGAAAACACCAGTATGACTTTAGGGCCAGGCATTTCTAGAAAGGTCTTGCCTAACAAACATCAGTAATTTCAGCCTTGCAAACTGGGTACACATATTCATCTTTGACATAACATCTAAAAATCATTACTCTTACAGCAGACCATAACTGAACTCTCTAGCAAAAATAAGGTTTTCCAAAACTTGTCCTAAAAAACTTCTCCAGCAAAACATCACCTTCTCCCTGTCGCTTTGTGATGATCTCCTTTGATACTTGCTGTTCTACAAAAACACTAGGACCAATTTTAATCACACATATAAATGTAAAGTACAACCCGGACCGAGCAGTAACTCTGCACTGATGATGACCAGCTTATAAAGTGTCTTTTTTCCTAAATATTTTTCTTCTAACTAAACACTGCTTTTCTCTGGAGATCTACCTAATCACTAACACTGCTCCACTTCTATTATTGGAAAAAACTGCATAACGTATATTATGTCATACCTCCTAAACAGATTTAGTGTGTTGTTAGAATCTTCAGCCTTGGATTTCTCTGAAGGCAATGGATTTCAGGATTCTTTGGCAGAGGAAAAGATGGCTGAAGATTTGAAGTCTGACTTGCTTCCAAAATGTGCCAAAAAGGTTTCAAGGTAACAAAAAAAGGGATTTTTAAGGATTTTTCCTTGAAAGTCCTGCAAAGTCAATGTAAGGAGTCAGATGGAAAACTGTATCCTAGACTGGTGCATATGCTTCACTCTGAAAGGAAGTATTGGCTTCTACTACCTCCTTCCCACATGAAGAAGCTCCTGTCTAATGCCTCAGTGGAATCAGTTGTGCAAGTGACTGGAATCGTGTCACCCAAGGTCCCCAGGGCAGGTGGAAAAGAACACTGGATAGTGGGGTTATGGTGGGTTTTGTGTCATAGCATTGCCAGGGCTACTGGGGTGTGTGACAGCCTATCCTCAGACAATGTGAGGTGAAGTAACTGCTATGACATGTAACTTAGGAGAACCTCAAAGCAGATTGCAGGCACCCAGAAATTAAACTATAACCCAGCCCTTTGGAAGAATGATGGCTGCCTCTTCCAGGTTTTCAAAATATGGTTGAGAATTTCTTTCTCTTGAAAATAAATACTGCCATCTCAAGTTCCACAGTATGTGTGATCTAATTCTCACTCAGAATAGATTTTGCTGTTCTTATTGAATAGGAAACAGAGGTTGAATAATTTTTTAATGTTCTGCATTCCTCAGCTCTCAGTGTAATTAGCCATAGATTAATCTGTCAGGATTGTATATGTCACTGTCAGGCCCAAAAGAGAACCTGGATTTATGGTCATAACTTCTTTTTGCTCTGAGCACTTCTAGATGTCCATAAAGAACACAGGCTTCAAACAATATATTTTTTTTGTTATTGCTGTTGGAGAGTGGTATGTACTTTCCTCTGGTGAACAGAAAGAGTTCTGCAGGATCAAATGAACTTTGCTGTGAGTCAGTGCTACAAGTGGGAAGTTGTCTGCTCTCCCTTGGGATCAAAGAAACCTAGTTCGGAGAACTGGTGTTCAGAACTGGAAGTTCTGGTAAGTTCATCACAATTTCCCTTTTCTGACTTGTATTGAGGACTGCTGCTGCAGTCTGTCTCCTTCATGTCAAAAAAAATACAACGAGATCTGAAAAAGATGACAAGCTAGGACCACCAAAGGTAAGGAACACTTTCTGCAGGAAGAACAGCTAAGCAAGCTTGAATTTTTTTTGGTCTGCAAAAAGGAGTATGAAGCACGCATATGAGGGGGCTACAAAACCATATGAAGAGGCTGGGAGTTGACTGATTAGATAGCAATTCTGCTAGGAACTACCTAGTTGTTTGCTTTCCTGTAGTGTTCCTTTATTTGGGTGAGGCTATCTTCAAAGACCATGGATGCCTCCCTGGCAGCTTTTCACAGGTCCCTGCTGACAATTCCCTTACAGTCTTTATCCTGTCACCTGCCTTCCTCAACTCCATTGGGACCTTACACTCTGCCCTCTCCTTTCACCGCAGCCATGGCTGCCCATCAGCAGTCACATCCTCAAACACTTCACAGTCTTCATGAGTAATAGATCCAAAAGTGCACTTCCCCTACCACACCCTCTGCATCAAAAAATTGATCTCTACCTATTCCTCAAAGAACCATGACATAAAATCACCTCTGAATCCATGAACTGTGACAAACAGTCACTTTATGCATCAGAAAATTAACCTCACTCTTCGGGCAGTTTTATCATAAGGTACATCTCCGTATAAAATGGATATATAAATATATGCATACCCTTGTTAGTTAAAAGTGTGTCTCATTTACTAGCCATCACCAAAGGGGTCCTCACCTTTACAACACTGATGCAGGATAATCAACTGTTCCAAGAGATTTCCTAGTGCTTCCTCAAATGGCCCTACATACCATGCTGTCAAGTCCATTTTTCTCCTACTCCAAGACAGGAGCAGGTGGGTCAGGTCATTAACACTAAGACTAAGAAAGAAGACAGCTTCTTCAAAATTATAATGACTTCCTGTGCACAGTTGCTGTGTTTACAGCACTTGCAGTCCCCAGGTTAGCACAGCACAGTGCTGTCAAAAACAAAGCATGGGTACAAGCCTTGAAAACAGATAATGGTAGCTGGCATAAAAACTGGTTAGTACATTTAATTCTTAGGTAAAAGCAAATCACCTGTGGAATTCCTTGCGAGGACATAACTGCTTGATTATAGAAAATACGGCCAAAGTGATCTCGATCTGGAAATACTTCTGCTTGACGAGGTAAATTTGCTCCTCCTGAATCAACTAGAGTGAACAAAAATATATGAACATGTCTTTGAACAGTGTTATACACTTAAGTTGTTGGTAAAGTATCTGCATGTTATTTAAAAAATACAGCAAATACTATCACTAACACTACATATATTTCCATGAATCTAGGTATGTCAGGACATTCTTCTGGGGGGGAAAGGGAGAGGAGAAGAAAAATAGTAAACACCCCCTTCCAAAATCACACCCATCCCAATCATTTTCATGGAAAATAAACTGAGATGTGCTTGAAGATGCAGTCGGGCCTCCGTATACAAACTTTTAAACTCATCTTACTGCAAAACTTTAAAACTAAGAACACTTTCAGTGTACAATTTTAACTCCATTATTCTATTGCAATTCTGTCACAAGTTCCAGAAAAAGAGCATGACTAACCACTAATGAGTTCAAAAGGTGCAGCATGTGTACTTTCATACCGTGACTATACTTCATACCGAAGACCTTAAACTATCTTCAGGAAGATTCATTTATTATATATCCTTGCCTTATGATGTGCCCTTCAGCTTACAGGTTTCCAACAGCAGCTACCTCTCTGCTCCCAAGTAATGAAAACACATCCCGTCATGAGATGTATCCAGAGAAGGATACAAGCAAAGTTTCTTCTTGTTTTTTTAACAACCAAGATAAAATTTAGCCCTCCCCTTTCCTCCAAGACTCTCTATGGCAATTCCACAAATGCTACACCCCACGTCCCTGTGTCCACCCCACCAATAGTTTCAACTTCACCCTTCTCCTAATCCTTCTCTTGGTATTATTTGCATGCTTGGCCTGCCAGCAGGGCAAGAAACTACAAACATGCTGTCCAGGACCCACATTTATGCTGACTTTTTAACCAGCACAAGCATCCACACTGGCAAACCAATTACTGCCCCTCTGCTGCTATGTCAGCTGATGGGTTAAGCCAAACAGACAAGGAATAACCCACCCTATTTTTTTAAATGGAGACAGTAGAGGGGTCTTTCTCCTCTGACGTTGATGTACACAGAATCCACAGGAATACACACTCTCTTACTGCTGTCTACACTGGCAGAAATCTCTTGGATTTGTATAAGAACAGGCTATGAAAATACTACTGGTAGTATACTAAAGATACTTGGTGCTCTGATCTTAATCTTTAATAAAAGTATACATACACAACACTTACAGGAAGGTCTGGCTAAATATTGATGTAATAGACTAAACTCAAAATGAAAACCAATATACAATTAAATTTCTACTTCAGTAAAATTAATCCCAAATTCTAAAGATCTGCTGATCCAAACTATTACTGAGGTTATTTTTATTTCTTTAGCATGTTCTCTCATACAGCTACATGCTCCACCAGAATGTACTTTTTAACTGCAATTTAAATTGACTGGATGAGACCACAGGAAAGATTGTTCCTTCACTACAGAAGGGAAAGAAATAAAAAAGAAGTTATACAGTGTTAACAGTTACATCTGAACCTAGCCCTACAGCAGTGCAGAAGATAGTGCTGAGAACCTATAAATACCCTCCAGTTAAGATGTGCCACCAATCTGCAGAGGCAACACAGTATTAATGAAAATATATTTGAAAACGTGTGTCTGAAATACATTCCTGGTTAGTCAAATCTGGGGACACATAAGCTGCCCTTAACACAGGACATTTGCTATTTTTGCAATAGGACTTACCCAAATAAAGGCAAGGGAGATGATTTTGCATTGCAATTTCTTGAGCACGTAAATGTTTCTTAACAGTGATGGGATAATAGGTACCACCTTTGACAGTTGCATCATTAGCAACAATCAAGCATTCCACCCTAAAAATAAAACAACTTTATGAGAGAGTAAAACATTTCTAATGAGTAGGTATGTACGTTGTTTAAGAATTGCAACATGCCAAGGACGCTTGAAACCCTGATGCTCTAAGAGAGCTCTTCTCACCTGCATTCTGTAAACTGCACACTGTAACAGCAGCCTCAGTGCTATGATGCCCTGCTCCATTATGCTGTATAGCATCATAATTAATTTCAAGAATAGTGTTGGAGGTACTTTGAGTAAGAAAAACCACTTTTTAGACTAAAATACCCCCCCGTTGTTTTAAAATTCTTTAAAAATGCACTAATCTCTTTCCTTCATTGAATACCAGAAACTCTATATGTGTTCTGTTTTAATATGGGATACACTTACTAAACAAAAAAAACCCCAAAATCAAACCACAAATAAATAAACCCCAACACAACACAGAAAAAAAAAAAACCTAACCAAAAAAACCTCACTTTCTTTTAGCCAAGGCTAAACATATTGAGATACCAACTTTGTTCATTTTTTGGGTATCAGAAACGAAATGCTAAAAATGCTAACAGATTAACGCTGGAAACTGAATAAAAGTACACCTTCTCCTTTTTCATAACATCAGTAATGCAGATGACTGGAAGCTCTCACCCACACACTCGTCCAATGCCCGTGATAATGCCTCCTGCAGGTACCTCCTCGTTACCGTACAACTGGTAACCAGCAAACTGGGAAAACTCCAAGAACGGGGAACTGAATAACGACAAATAAAACAAAATTTTAAAAACTAACTGGTTGTATTTTAAAGCGGTTGCACTTTAAAAAATGAGGTTTGTGGGGTTTTTTTAAAAAAGAGATGAGTATTTCAAAGAACACCTCCGTAAAATTTCAGTGGTGTTATTTGCCAGTGCTTATGGAAACTAAAGAGTAAAGAAGCCTGTTGTAGTATTGACCTGCAAAAGAGAACCTGAAGTGTTTAAGGAAAAAAAAGAGTTACCTACCCAGGATCAATAAGCTTGTCAATTCTCTCTCTGGGTAACAGCTTTCCTCTTGATGTGTGACGCTTACGAGCTTTTTCTCCACCTCCTGTGATACAACAGTAAATTGTCACTTTTTCTATGGACACAGATAGATAAATCACCACTTATATTAAAACTTAGAATGGAAGTGCTGATAAGCTCCCATTTTTTGAAGCACAGACCTAAATAACGAATTTAGTAAATAATGGTTTCCACTTCAAACACATTTAAGGTACTGATAAAAATGCTTGCTTTTTAGAATGTACTCTATCTGCCCCCTCATTTTTAATAGTTAGTCTTGAGGTAAAGATTTTAATAAACATAGTTGTCTGAAACTTTCCCCCACTTCTTGGCAACAAACAGGAGGGCAGAAAACACACAGAGATAAAAGCACCGCAGTAGAACTTCAGAAAATACTATTCCCTAGAACTGATTCAGAATAGCTATGCTGAATTCAATCCTGAATGACCCAACACAGTCTAGATTAATTTCCTTAGATCATGCCAAAACTGTAAGCAGAGTTTAGGCACACAGCATTTAATATCAAGTTTATATTTGTCTCATTTCAACCCTTCACTCGAGGTCATCCTAAATCATATCTTCTGCTCTCTAGAGCCTTGTGTCATTCGATACTTAAGATTTGTTGACACACCTCAGCCTCTTTATAACAACAGCTTGTACAAACATTGTCTCTCTGTGTAGACATATCACTGATTCACCTCATCACTCTAAAATTGTCTCCCTGTCCAAAATAAAGAAGGGGCTATTTTGCTAACATTTCTCCTGAGACTCCAGGATTTCTCTGTCAGCTAGGTATCACTGAAACAGAGCTTTAAGCCTACCTTTCAAGACCTTTCTCCCACCCCATCTCATTCCCTGATCACTACACACATCTTTTCCCACCCATCAGGCATGCCAGAAGTCCACAATTTATTTCCAATTCAGCCTGCTCATTAGGTCTGTATATCCAGCCTAAGCCTAAATCTTGTAAATTCTCTCTGTACAAGTTTCTTATGATACAACCTCTCATATACATCCACAGAGTTACTACTCTCATCCATGTTTTTAACATCCCACACCATAACTGATGTCAACATCTCTGACCTCCATCTTGCCTTTCTCCTTCACACTGAGTAATGCTGCAAAAATAATTTTCATCTTGGGACTTTTGTCATCTCTGTGCACTCCTCCTCTTCACAAATGCTTACTCCCCAGGCCCTGTAGCCAACCTCTTGAACATTCCTCTTCCAACATCAGTACACTCTAGCCTGCACTAGCCTCTATTCCGTAGAATGAGAATTAAATGTAAAGATATTGTACACATCCTTCAACAGTATTCAAGGTAAGTATCTAATTCTTCTCATATACTTAAATGACAGGCAAAGCAGTTTCAACTGATATCACTCCAAACCATGTATTAACATCCTGGTAGAGCCCACTCAGATGTAGGAAAGATGAGGACTAAGTTCTTGTCCTGTCATTGTGTAACAGGCAAGAACAGGCAAACATGCAGCAGTGAAGAAGGCCATGATCATTAGTTCATGAGCCACACACTGAATTGCCTTCTTCACTGCTGTATGTTTGCCTGTTCCTGTAGATTCTGCACCCATAAGAGACACAGGTAGTCCACGGGCTTCAGCATCTCCTCATGAAATCCTAGACCTTTTTTCACAGCAAGGAAGAAAAAGCACTAAGCACAAGATCTTAACTGTGCTCCATTCCAAACTTGTAAAAGAAATGGCATTACATAAGAAACAGTATATGAAAAGACAAACTAGTATCATGATAGTCACAAGAAGGGGAGAATTAAAGCTACATGCTCAATCTGTTAAGCATTTATAAAGTTAAGCATTTATAAAGTATTAGCTAAGCATAGTTAAGCATTTATAAAGTATTTTCTTTTATTGTCTCCATTAACTGCATTTAACTGTAATTCACTCAGGTCTAAGTCTTACAAGCCAAAAAGAAGAAACACAGATTTCAATCTTTTAAACTACTACACACTTGCTTCTCTTTGCCAGCACAACTACAGCCAGGAACTTTGAAAAGACCCACTCAAAAAAAGGAGGGCAAAGGAGAATCCCCATCCTTTATTGAAGGCATGAGGAAACATAGTCACAAAGGATGACGAAAAAGCAGAGGTACTTAATGCCTTCTTTGCCTTAGTCTTTACCAGACCAGTTTTCTCTGGATACCCAGTCCACTGAGCTGGAAGACAGGGGCAAGCAGCAAACTGAAGACCCTATAACCCAAGGGGAACTGAGTAACAACTTGCTACACCACTCAGACACACACAGGTTTATGGGGGCAGGTGGGATACACTTAAGGGTACTGAGAGACCTGACAGAACAGCTCACAGAAGCACTTTCTATCATTCCCCACCAGTACTGGCTAACCAGGGAGGTCCCAGTTGACTGGAGGTTGGCCAATACAACCACCCATCTACAAGAAGAGCCAGAAGGAGGATCTGGGGAATTACTGTCCTGTCAGTCTGACCTCAGTGTTGGGGAAGGTCATGGAGTAGTCATCTTGAAGGTCATGACACAGCACACAGAGGAAAACAAGGGGATCAGGCCCAGGCAGTATGGATTTAGCAAAGGCAGGCCCTGCCTGACCAACCTGATCTCCTATAACAGGATGACCCACGTACTGCAT
Organism: Corapipo altera; assembly: GCF_003945725.1. Taxonomy (NCBI): domain Eukaryota; kingdom Metazoa; phylum Chordata; class Aves; order Passeriformes; family Pipridae; genus Corapipo; species Corapipo altera. The sequence continues at coordinate 98,284 of NW_020884955.1, read as the reverse complement.
GAGGGAAAGGCTTTGGATGTTGGCTGTTTTCCACAGCATTCTCCTGGAGAAACTGTCTGCTCATGGTTTGGATAGGTGCACCATTTGCTGGATAAAAACCTGCCTGGACACCTGGTTCAAAGAGTGGTGGTGAATGGAGTTAAATCCAGCTCACGGCTGGTCACAAGTGAGGTTCCCCAGGACTCAGTTTTGTGGCCAGACCTGTTTAGTAACTTTAGCAACAACCTGGATAAGGGGATCAAGTGCATTGTCAGTAAGTTCACAGACTATACCAAGTTGAAAAGGAGTGTTGATCTGCTGGCAGTTAGGAAGGCTCTACAGAGGAATCTGGACAGGTTGGATCAATGGGTCAAGATCAGTGGTGTGAGGTTCAAAAAGGCCAAGTGTCAGGTCCTGTGTTTGGGTCACAACAACCCCATCATATGCTACAGGCTGGGGAAGAGCAGATGGAAAGCTGCCTGGCTGAACATGATAAAGCAGGGTGCCCAGGTGGCCAAAAAGGCCAACGGCATCCTGGCCTTTATCAGCAATAGTGTGGCCAGCAGGACCAGGGCAGGGACCATCCCTTTGTATGTGGCACAGGTGAGGCTGCACCACGAACCCTGTGCTCAGTTTTGGGCCCCTCACAAAAAGAGTGAGCTATAATACAGAAAGTATGCTGTATCTGAATCAAGTGATTCATGAACAACAGTTATAAGGGAAAAATTACAAAGAACAACACTGCTTTTTGTACCAAATTAAGTAAGTTTGGTTTTTTATTCAAAAATGATACTTACCTAATCTGATTTTTTCTGCATGTTCTTGTAGTTCAGCTACCAGTGCTTTCATTCGTTCATAATTTTCCTGAGTGGGGAACAAAACAGAATTTTAAGTTCAACCAAGAGTGACTGTATTAATTTTTAATAAACAAACACAGAATATACAAGACTAACTTATCTTCCAAATCTAATTTTACCTTGTTAAATACTGCCTCTGTATTGTCTTTAAAGTAGTAACATTTCTACCTATGTATTGGCTTCTCTCAAGCATTTAATAAACATGCTTCACAAAAATTCAGAGTGTGTTAGGACAGTAAAAGTCTAGTTCTGAATTTAATACGCTAAAATAGAACTAGTCATTACAGAGTTCAAGTGCTATTTTTCAGACTTTGTTTATTCTTGGTATATGTTGGTTTGCTTTTTAAAGCTAATTATGTAAAAAATGTGGATTCAAATTAAGTTTTCTTATGTCTCTCGTAGCAAAGGATGAATGATCTAGACCAAATGGAATTTGGTAAACACTTTTTTGATTCTTCTTCTTTAGGCTGAACATAAAGATAAAACAAAGCTTTTTTTTTTTTTTTTTTAACCAGTCAAGTCTTCTTGCCATTATATCTCCAGAAAAACAAAGACTCATTGTTCTGAATATGAGTGATCCAGTACTGAGCTCATCATTCCTATCAGAATTATCCAAAACTTTGTGTGCTTATTACAGCAGAGGGTTTTTTTCCAATTTCTGAGGAATTTGAAGGTATTAGTCAAGCTTAATTTGTTGGGTTTTTCTGCAGACATATTAAGAACTATATTACCTTTTTGAAAAATGCAACTGCAATAAAAGAAGATGCTGCATAAAAAGACCATATTGCCTTGTCTAATTGTCATTTAGATTATGTTTGAGTCTACTTTGATAGAAAAAAACACCTGGTGATTCTTCATATTCATGTATACTTCAACCCTCAGACTTAAGGTTTCCCCTAGAAGCCGCGAATGTTGCAGCTAAGGTTGTTCAGGTCAGTCTTGGGCACTTAAAGGCATCAAGATACAAAGCAGAAAGAAAATAAAAACATGTACGGCAGGACCTCACATTCTGTTTTAGATATATAGTGACTTTCAAAAGAACACACTTCTCCCCCTTTGTAATTGCTACAAATAGATTTAAAATATTCTTCTGAAAGCTAAAAAACATATACAGTGAAAACAGGTCTGAGCAATTTTATCAGCTCGTATACACAATTAAAACATAAGGTATTAGAGGTATTCAGACTATACCTACAGTATTCAGAGGTCATCCAGCAAGATCAAGGTAACTGAAACACTGAAGTCCAACTTTTGTACCTCTGTTGGCTCTTGGGAGCAGGATTCCCCAAGTACAAATGAATTGCCATCCCTGGTATGGTTCACAGTCTGCACTTGTATGAACCACCTAATTGCCTGCCAACACCAAACACGGGCAGGACACTGGCCTTAGTTAATGATATGTCTCTGAAGCAAGGTGCCCCCCTGCAGCCCCAACGACTGGGGACACAGTAGGTCACCAACCTCCTGCATCTCCTCCCTCCGTTCCTTTTAAGACTGTATCAGTATGTCCATCAGATTATTCCCCTTTCAATCTATTTCTTTTGATAGTTTAATCGCCCCTCTCCCTGCCCATCCACTGCACAGCTCCAACACCTACTTCTACAACTGTTTTTCTTCCTGCTAACCTGTGAAATCACACTGCAATGACCCACAGGCAGTTTTACACTGGCATAGCATCCCAAAACCCCAAGCACAAAACAAGTCGCACTTTGTTGACTATGCTGTTCCTGTAAGAGACTATGGACAGTAACTGGCCACACAACCACGTGAAGCATTGAAGAAAACAAAACCGGCCCTTCCCAAAAGACTCTTCTTTACAAGTTAACTTTTTTTCCCCAGTGAAAAATCTGCAAATCAGCCACTGTAATTCCATATCTCTAAATATCTGCAGTTGTCACAACCACCCAACATTATTCTGTGCCAGCATTCAGCTTGTCTGGGTGGGTCATTTAGCAACATAAAATATTTTCCCTGTTTCTCCTTGTTCATTCAGCCTGTTTTCCCCAAATACACTTCACCTCTTGCCCACAGTACCGAGCTTAAAAACTCGCCTTTAACACAGAAAAAAATAAAAAGTGGCTGAAAAGACAGAGGATCTTAAAAGAGGAACAGCAATCACAATCATGGGCTTCTTTACTAGATCCTCATTAACAACTAACCGTAGCTACCTTAGCTACTCTATAAGAAAAATTGTGAAAAATCTTTTTAGATAATCTATAAAAAATACTGTATACACAAATATTTGTGTTGCTTAAATTCACTTAACCTTTATCGTGATCTTTCACACCTTTAAGCAAAACACATCATCATTATATTTTACCAAAAAGATGATGTTCTGAAATAATTCTGAACATGCACAGAAAAGACTCCTCTCAGAATCAAATGTACTAGTTCTACCATGTATTTGTGGGCTCTTCATTATCGTCATTAATTAATGACAAAAAGGCCAGTGAAGTAGCACCAAGTTCTTTCTGGAAACTGGCCTACCAAGGGCTATAAAATTCTGCTGTTAACATGAGGGTTTCTACAAATTTTAAAGCAAAATCAAGAGGTGAAACCTAGACTAATCCTACAGTTACTCCACAAGCTAAATTAATTACTCCTACACCAGCAAAGGGGCTCTAAGAGCTAATCCCTGAAATCTTCAAATAGACCTTCCTTCCTTTTCCAGAATTTAGACTCACTCACTTTTAAATTACCTTTTTTACCTATCTGGTTTGAAAGATAGTTTACATTACGAAGGCCAGCCTGTCTAGCTGAATTCACAGCCAGAAAGGCAAACATTGGCTAAAGAAGGCAAGACCTTCATCACTATCTTGTGTTTGCACTGTACTACTTTTATTTCAGATGGTTAAGCGCCTCACAGCAGGGAACTCAGCATTTTGTGTTTGCAAAGCACTACTTGCACTTACGTTCTTCTATAAATTCTTTCTACCAAATACTAACAGTCTTACCTATTTAACCAAGCCTTGCTTTCCTTTTGAGGTTGAAAGGTACACAGACACAAATATAAATCTAGCGACAGCTGGGATGAGTAAAGACCTTTATTAAAATACCTTTCATCGGTATGCAAAATATGAATGTACACACATACATATGTATACACACACTTCGTATACACAAGCTTTGTATGCGCACACACACACACACACACACACACACACTCTGAAAGTTCACAGGAGTTTCAGTCACCTAACTTCTGTCCCAAATTTAGTTTCAGCAAAACAAAGCACAATATCAAACACAGAACCAAAGGAGCTATTTCAGTAAGAATACATGTTGTCCCTTCACCTGTTGTTTGATGTTTTACTTGGAATACATACAAAAACAAATGCACGCTCTCCTATCAGTTTCTATCCACATCTAAGGTCATGCTTTTCTCAGCCTTACTGTAAACACAACCTCTATCTGAAACATGATAATGTTAATAATGCCCCATTAAAAATGAACCAACTTATACCAGATACAAATACTATTCTCTATTTGTAAATACAAGTGGAATTACACCTAATCCTTCTCCTCAAAAGATGATGTTTACGGAGGCATGTCCATTACGCTACAGCTATTACACCTATTTCCAACCTCGGGAATCAATTTGCAAACACAACGACACGTCCAACTCTGAAATCATCAGGCTCCATCCTCGACCGCCTGAAAACTCCCCGTCTCCACCTCAATTAGCACGGTACCGATCAGCTTAAAACACAGCGAGCAACGGCCTTCTGATTAAAAAAAGTGTAAAAGTATCCTTGACGAGGCCGTCGCCCGGCACAAACCCACGCCCGTTTTGCAGGGCAGAGCCGCCCGCTCAGGCTGAAGGAAGCGAGCAGAGCCCGGCGTTTAACCCGCCTCAGGCGGGAGCAGCGCTGGGACCCCGCCCCGAGGCGCCGGCACGCGCTGGCCGAGCACCAAATGGCCGCCGCTCGCACCAGCGACTCCATGGCGGCCACTGCGACCCCGCCCGGAGCCCCCGCCCCGGCGCCAGCCCCGCTCTCCCGAAGCCGCCCGGCAGCGGGGGAGGCCGGACCCCGCCTCCCGGGGCCGCCCGGGGGCTCCCGCGCCGCCGCCCGGCCCGCCGTACCTGATAGAGCGCGGAGCTCGCGTCGGGGCGCGACCCCACCGCCGCCACCGCCTCGCCGCGGTACCCGCGGGCGAGCAGCGGGCGCAGCAGCCCCAGCCAGCGGCCCGGGAGCCGCGGGGCGCCCACCAGCATGGCTGGACCGGGCCGAGCGAAGCCGAGCCGAGCCGATCCAAGCCAGCCGGCCGTCCCAGGCCGCGCCGCTGCCGCCACTCCCCCCGCCGCAGCCAATGGGCACAGCGGGGCCGGGCCGAGGCGCAGGGCCTGTGCCCGCTCCCCAGGACCTGGGGGCAAGGGGGTGCGGAAGAGCGTCCCTTGGAAGAATTTCGTGTAGAATTACGTGCTTGTGCAGCCCGGGAGAGCCCCTTGGCCTTCTCAGAAACTTTGTTATACGGTAATAGGGACAGAGCTTTTTAGAATCCAAACCTCTTTGGTCGAGTTGTTTCCTTGTTTGAACGCTTTGCTGTTCTCCAGCATTCCAGTTTAACTGTTTTAAATCAAGGCCGCTGTATTTAGAGAGAGATAATACCGAGGAGTCTGATACTAAGTAAATCAAGTGCTATTCTAAAACAAAACCACAGGACAACAATGTCCCTGTTAAACTGCATTCAGCTGGTTACCACCAGGCCAGCAGGTCTTCATGCACCCTGGTGTTGCAGCCCAGACTTGAGCCTTTCCTTTAGCCCATACTTAGAGAATCACAGAATTAGAAGGGACCGACAGGCACCATCATGTCCACTACTGGCCCTGCACAGGACCATCCCCACAAGTCACACCATGTCCTTGAGAGTATCATCCAGATGCTTCATGAACTCTGTCAGGTTTGATGCTGTGACCACTTCCCTGGGGAGCCTGTTCCAGCACACAACCACCCTCTGGAGGAAGAACTTTTTTCTAATATCCAAGCTAAATCTCCCCTGACACAGCTTCAGGCCATTCCCTCAGCTCCTGTCACTGGTGACCATAGAGAAGTGTCTGCCCCTCCTCTTGCCCTCACAAGGAAGTTGTAACTGCAATGAGGTCTCCCCTCAGCCTCCTCTCCTCCAGCGGAACACACCAAGAGCCCTCAGCCGCTCCTCACATGGCTTCCCCTCAAGGCCCTTCACAATCTTCACTGCCCTCCTTTGGACACTCTCTAATGTCTTCATATCTTTCTTACATTGCAGTGCCCAAAACTGCATACAATATTCAAGGTGAGGCTGCCCCAGGTCAGAGCAGAGCAGGACAATCCCCTCCCTCGACCGGCTGATGATGCTTTACCTGATGTCCCCCAGGACAGGGTTGGCCCTCCTGGCTGCCAGGGCACTGCTGACTCAGATTCAACTTGCCATTGACCAGGACTCCCAGGGCCCTTTCCATGGCACTGCTTTCCAGCATCTCACTGCCCAGTCTGCCCGTACATCCACGGTTGCCCCATCCCAGGCGCAGGATCTGGCACTTTCCCCTGTTAAACTCCATATGGTTGGTGATTGCCCAGTCCTCAATTTGTTGAGGTCTCTCTGCAGGGCTTCCCTGCCTCTACCATACTATGCCTATGAGCATTTAAAAACTGCAACTGATATTCAAAGAAAAGGAAACACTGGTAATAGAAAATAATTTATTCACATAATTTACACAGAGAATAGGAGTACTTTCCTTGAAATAGAAAGCTCATATACAATGATACAGGGTGTCAGACAACTCTAAGCAAAGCAGTCTTATGCCACATCTTTGTAAAAATGCTACTCAGAGGCATTGAGATTTCATCCATATTTTCTTACATCCTTCATCATTATAGAACTTTCATACACAAAACAGAACACAGAACTGACCTACATCTATTCAAATTAAAATTGTTCTTTAAAAAAAAAAATCTAACAAAGTGCATGGAATTTACTGCAAGGAAAGAGAAAGCATAACCCCAATTAACGATTCAGATAAGGCACCATAAATCTTAGTAATGAAATAGTTGATTTTTTCCCCACCTTGTAATCTGAATGCAAGCTAAAATGTATGCAACTAAATGCAGAATGATTATCCCCTCAGTACTCATTCAGAAGGTACTCACAGCAACTGTTTCATAGATACTCCCCACAATTCTATTTTTAGGCTCTATGAGTGCAAGTGATATAAACATGCCACATGTATCAGGAAGTAAGTAAACACTTGCATACTTAAAACAATATCTACAAGATATACAATACATAGTTTTATGTATACATAAGTCTATTTTATAATGTACAGTAAGACTAGATAAACATTTCAAGTTAAATGGATTAGGCAAAGTACAAGATACCATCTGAACAGAAACTGTTGGTGCTATTGGAGGGTTTTTTTTTGGGGGGGGTGAGGTGGGTTGATCATATGCTTTCAAATAAGTTACTTCACACTGGGATCATTAGTCCCTTTTCTATCACCTCAAGGAATACTGCTGACAGTGACATTTCATTGACAGAGGCCTGGTAATATATCAATCTGCAGTAACAGTAGCTTTTATATTTTTCCTCACTGACAAAATTTTAAATAACTTCTGAAAAGACAAACATTCTCGAACTTACTCAAGTCCTTCAGAATTAACTGCATACTTATATTATTTACCTGCCAGTAAACAATGACCCAGTTAAAAGCTGATAATAGATTTCAGTTTCACATTAATAATAAATAATTTATTTTGTGAAAGTACCTGCTACTATTAATTAACAGGACAAAAATTTAGACCATTCAAATCTAAACACTCATTCCTATGCAAGCAGGAGTTTCCAAGTAAATACTGAATCTGTCAGTGACCACCTGACACTTTGACACTGCATAAACCTGATTACCTCATCATCTTGATGAGGTAAGTAAAAAACCTAAAGCTACACTGGAATTTTATAGCAAGTTACAATACAAGTAGACATGCAACATGAGAAAACCCTTCAAACTGAAGTGCTTCAAAGCAGCAAATCTTCAAAACAATGACATTGCACAGTCATGGTTTAAATCCAATCTCTTTGTGCTTCTTTGCAGAAGGGAAACCGAGGAAGTCAGCAAATATACAAACACTTACATGTAAAACCAAGAAAAAGAAATGGTATCGATCACTTTGTTTTCCAATTTAGAAGAAAATTAGCACTTATACTAGGGAACATCAATCTCTTCCTCCCAGTGATGAACATTGCAAAGATTACCTCATGTTAATGTGTTTTAGTAAATGGTGTTGTCTAGTTTTCAATACACGTTTAAGGAACCAATCCCCCTGGGGCTTTTCAGGTTGGGATCTTTTAATTTATGTAATTAAAAACTGTTAAAAAAAAATACATAATTTGGAGATTCTAATAAAAATACCTGCAGTGCTTAACATATCTACGTATTTACTACACTACTTCCAGTATTTGCATTCTGATCTTCAGAGATTACACTCTACCTAAAAGGTTCATTCCTCCTAACATAACATACTTCACAAAAAGAAGTAAAGAATTTGTATAGCCAGTACCAATAGCTTTAGCATTAAAATGCAAAGGGATAATTGTTACAAGATTAAACATTATTTCATTGCACTTTCCTGCAAGGTAGTCATGCCAGCATCTAAACAAGTAAAACTACAGGTCAGCAGTCTCTAGTGTGGTCCAATGACATCATTGTAGTGGTTTAGATTATGTCAACATTTTGAAAGTATCCAGGTTGCTTCCGAAGGAATCCATTTCATCTTTATGGTATTAATTAACAACACTATTATTGGCTGATAGTAAGTGTGGCATAACAAATGTCAGAACAAAAAAAAAAATCCTCTTTTCTTGTTGCAGTATATCCTATAATCCTAGGTTTTTATAAAACCCATTTGCTATTCTGAATCATCCACTTCCATAAAGATGTCACTGAAAAAATACTCAGAGATTCTGGTTGGTTCTTCTTCCTTCTCTTGATCTTTAGCACAAAGAGGTGCCTTCTCAGATGAGTTGTTACTTGGAACCTAACAAAACAAGAAAAGATTGTCGTAAGAGTCTTAATCTCTGTATGTGTAAGCATAAATATATTTACACATATACGCACTTGAGCTTCCTATTTATGTAGGAAGTTCCGACAAAAAAACCTCAGAGTTTACTGAAAATGGGAAGTAATGTCACAAATGGGATACACGCAGAGAAAAAACAACTTAGCTCCCTTACAAGTTTCTTAGATATGCACAAGTCAGAATTTGTTCAAGGGAGCAGATATCTCTCTCAAAACATGAGTGCTACATGTGCAGCTACCCACTCCTGAAACACCTAATTTGCTGTTCTTCACATCTCAAAAATGCATAGGTGTTCCAAAGTAAACACATACCATAACTGCAGCATCAGCAGCTACATGCTCATATTCCACAGATGTAGAGGGAAGGGAACAAGTTTCCCTATCACACTTAGTGGAGGGAGTGGGTTTCTTTAGACTTCGTTTTGGAGTCACAGTTTGAGGCTTTTGGATCTTCCCTCTATTTCCTTTGGTATCTTCTGCAGATTCAGAACTACTTTTTTTGCAAATTAAAGATAAAAATCCCAATGGTTTTCGTCCGCCCCTGTTCAAAACAAATACAGTCAAGATGTCATAGGATTGCTCCTAAGAAGGAAGATGTAAATAGTATTGCAGAAGTCCAAGTCATTACACAGGAAACAAATACACACCTGTAGGATATATGAAAATTGTAAGAAAAAACTCAAAAGTCATTCTGAGAAAGGCTTTTGTATTCCTGAATATTCTGCCACAAGAGTTTTTTGAAGAGTTACAGAGACTCTTGACAATTTTCAACCTGAGAACAGGAAGCTACTATTTGATATTAATCCACAGCCCATAACAAGATACTAGACCTTCAGAAAGCGATTCCAACAGGGATCCAACACATTCGTAAAGAACAAACTGAAAAGAGCGTTCTTCATGTAATCAATGGAAAAACCCCCTGATTCCCAAGAATGGGGCCACAGCAGACTACCCTAAACACCAGAAAGAAGACTATCTGCTGCAGGGTTTCAGGCTACTTATAGCATCAAACCAGTGAAGTTACAGAAGTCACGGCACTGAGGAAGGTACACAGAGCACTAAAGTATTAAGAGTTTACAAATCAAAAAGTAAACTTTAAGGCAAGGATTCCGATGTTAATGCATCATTATCCAGCTGCTGTAGATGTCCCTAAGTACAAGCAGCCAGTGTTGGTACTCACACAGGCAAAATGAAAAAGTAAATGACAGGATCAGAAGAGGACAGTGCAGCACCACAATCAAAATCAGTGAGCACAGGAACAGTAGAGAGCAGGGAATCAAACACTTAAACAAACATTATAGAAAGGTATACTTAAAAAAGTCAAGTCAATGGATAGATAAAAGGAATATCCTCTAATCTGCCACGATTGAAACTCCTTTGGAGAAATGACACGTCTTAAGTTAGTCCTAAAAATCCAGTGTGCTGAGTACTATACCAGTAACAAATCTTACTGGCAGCACAAATACCAAAATACATGGATGGGTATATATCTCACAACATATGACTTAGGTAAGGAAAACAAAAATTATCCTAAGCCCCTCTCATAGCCAATGGCTGTCTGCCCGACAAGAGGCATCTGTCAATGTCTAAACAGACACACAGTATGTCAGTAGTGTCCCTGGTCAATGTGGTCATTTAATGAGTAAAATAATTCAAATTTCAAAGCAGACAGTTTTATCCTTTCAAACTTGCAGGAGAATATATACTGTAACTCTTAGCCATGTAAGTCACAAACAATGATACTGATAAAATACTCAACAGGGAAACAAGGGTTTTTTTTACAGAACAGGCTAACAAAACATTACTGCATAAATACCTGAGTATTGGAGTTTTTGAAGATGATGGGCTTCCAGTATATTCCAACTGTCCAGACTCATGCACACTCTCCTGTTTTCCTTGTCCACTTATTTCTCCTATTCTGTTAGAGGTTAATCTAGATATCACCTCCTCTTCCTGTTTGGATGCTGAATTTTCAAGTGGTGCTTTCCATAAGTTCTGCAAAGTCTCAGGCTGGCTTCTCTTAGTGAGTTGTGACATAGACTTAGACACCAACGCAGAGGTAAGTACTTTCTCCTTTGCTGAAGGCTCTGTTTTTCGAAAAGGATTGCCTGTAAAAGGATTTGAGAGTCGAAGACTTCAGTGATAACATAAGAGCCCAAAAGGCACGTGTGATATTAAGATGGTTTGCACCATTGCAAGAGAGTGGCTGAATTTTTGTTCAGGTTCTTTTGTAGTTTATATTTTTAAGTCACCACTAAGAACTAAAAATTCACTGTCTACTTTTAAAGCCTGTAAGATCTTAGAGATGTTATGGGGAAAAGCTGATAGAAGCATGGCATTAGATTTTACAGCACGCTCCTCCTCCTCCTTTACAGCACACCATAGAACTTAGTCAAGTCATCTCACTGTTTAAGCTTCTGCAATTTCCCTTTAAAGTCTTTTTCAGGGCCAAAACATTGTTCTCCAAGCCCTTCACAGGCTCAGATCACCAAAGATTGCATTGTCAGCAATTCTGCTTTCTCTCTGATTTTTCAGAGGCAGATTAGGCTTTCAAACAATTTTTTTTTTTTAAATAGAAATGCAAAATAAAAAAAAAATATATTATTTGGGCATTGTGTGGTGAAAATGCCAGTTAATACTTTTGATTACTAGTGCTCTCCAACAGGTGGAAATATCTGTTTAGGAGAACATAACATCTTTAGTCAAAAAAACCTCTCAAATTTCACAGACTACCTACAGCAATGTTTTTAGGACCATTATGAAATTAACAGCCAGTTACGTAATCCAACATATCTAGTTTATAGCAGAAAACAAGGAATGGTGGTATTACCATAGTACCAGGAAAATTTGTTTCTACTTTTATGTTAGATAGTTTCATACAGAAATATTTAGCATGACAACCAGTATTAAACTGTGATGTGTTAAGCATTTACATTCATTATACTTTGGTTTACGAGTTTAAGTTTACCTACCAGAAGCTATCATTGGTGCATCTTTGGATTTAATTGAATAACCCTGTATTTAAAAAAGAAAAAAAAAAAGTTATTTTCTCTATTGCTCTCAATACAGAAGTGACTATGAAAATTGATAAACTTGTATCACACATGTTCTAAGTTCTAAGAGTTCTGAGAACACGAGTGAAACAGAAGACAGTAAAGCGTCATTCATTACTTAACTCATTTCCTTAGCAGGTTTTTTAAGGTGTTCTTATGACAAATGACTTGACAAGTATATCAAGATGAGAGATCAAAAGAAGGAAGAGGACTGTAATCCAGTCCTTCCTAGAAAAGCTGCCTGAATCACGTGGGGAATTACCACCCATTCCTTCACCAAGGTACACCACACAATCCTACCCTATTCACAAAAATCAACAGTAGCCATTGCCACAAGCTTGATCATATTCTAAAAATCACAGAAGGAAGCTGGAAACATGTTAGCCAGTTTTCACTGGCAGCTTGCTCTTTTAAACTAGTACCTGCTGTGTCAAAAATTGATAGGAACATATCTAACAGCTTCTTCATGTAATAGACATGGTGCAGAATCACAACATCATTCAATGAACCTAAGCAGTTTGTCAATCATCCAATATACCCACAGAGTTTCCCCTCCTGCAATGTCATTGCCAGAAAGGCTATGCTGAATGAACCAAATAAGACATATCCTAGTCTGCCTCGTAGGAAGTCTAATTAAAAAAAAATCTGAGAGCCCACAGATTCTGAAAAAACCTGATACTAAATAAATGAATACCCAAAAACTGTTGTAGAGTTCAAAATTGAAAGCAATCTATTGGTGTTGGTTTTCCTTTAAGTTGTATAGGCACTACATATTTAAGCAAGTGGCACCATTAAAAAATGAACATCATTAAAATGCTGTATTATTGTTATGCATTTACACTATGCACGAAGGCTCACCACATTTTGATCTCACCTTACAAGAGGTTTCCAAGCTATCTTCCACTGCAACAGTAGACAGAGTTTTCTTGGCAGTAGGAAAATCATTCTCTTGAAGCTCAGCAGCTGATCGTTTCCGAGTTGTCTGCAACTTTGGAACAGGGTCTGCTGATGCACTGTCTAGTTGTTTGGTTTCCATACTGCTGTTTAAAGGTGTAGCAATTTTACCAGCTGCAGCTGTCATGGACCCAGTGCTGTTAATACACAACGTCATTATTGTGACTTTATAAGAAGCCAAAATTTAATTTGTATAACATTTCTGTATGGAAGTTACGCATGGATCTGTGGTGATACTCCTTCTTGTTTATTGTCAAAATTAACTTCAAATGTACTATTTACTACCAAGAAAGATTTTGTTGTGCTATCCTGAGTTAGAGTTTTTCTAGTCATAATTGAATCTAGTTACTTTAGCTGTTCTATTTGAACTCCACTTGATCCTTTCATAAAATGTAAAAATATGGTGACTAATTAAATGCCCTAGAAAATGTTAAAATACAGTATTATTTATAAGCACAGTTGAATCCCTGTACCCTGTATGATCTCAAAAGACAGTAAGACATACAGGGAAGCAGCAGAGACTAGGGAAAGAGGGTAAAACAGTAAAGGAACAGTGAGACAGGACATGTACTTCAACTCTGCCTGTCAGCAATTCTGTTTATAATCAGTAGTTCCACAGGAGTGAGAATTCTTAGGCTGTGTAGCCAACGTTCACTCAAAGACCTTTCCTTTCTACAAGAGAATGACATTAGCATCTGATATCACAGGCAAGATCCTCCACAATTATGTGGAATTGCATCACATCTCTAGTTATGATCTGAGGACTTACATTAGTATAGTAATAGGGGGGTTTTTTACAACTTTGCAACACTTCCATTCTTCAGAGTGTCTTTTTCCTTTGATGTTGTTTTTTTTTTTCTCCCAAACTGACCAGGAGATTTAGTTCAACTGTAATGTTGAAATAACAATTTTGTTACATTGCGTTGAGAGGTACTGATTGTAAAAGAAACTCAAACCCTTTGTATCACAGTATACAAACCAGGTATTAATCTGTTGAATAATTAATTAATTTGTTTGCATTTGGACCTCTTCTGCCTTTTGAACATTGCACAAATTCAAGAGAATGATAGCAGAATTTATATATACTGTTTATCATGTTCTCCAGAAGACCATCCACATGAAAAATCTGGAAGAGCAATTAATAAACAGCTACTCTGCAGAACAGTTAAAGTACTGTAAAAATGCAAACGTGCTGAGATTTTTTCATTTCAATTGCTTTTCATTATAAGTATCCATGGCAGAATAGGCTCAGGATGGAAACATAACTTCTACTGAAAAGGAAGACTTGCTCTAAAGGATAAATCAGAATCAAGGTTGATGCCAAAATCCCAGCTAACTAAAACACTAATTTTAAATCACTGATGAAATCTTACTCAAATCTGATTAGTGCCCTTTCACTTCCTTAATTCACCCACCAGTCTGTCAAAATTATTTCCTCTTGCATTTCTTCTTTTGAGAAGTTCCAATCTGTACTGCACATTCAAGGAACAATCAAGGTACACAAAAGGTGTTTCACTTTGATCAAAAATAAAGCATTTACCTTTCCACTTCAGTCACAGTTGTTTCACTTGCATTTATTGGACTGATAAGTATCGGGGCTGGTAGTAATGGTTCTGCAGTTTGTTCCAGTACAACAGATGCATCAAACTCTTCTGAGTCAACTGGGATTTCCACCAATGTTAAAACGAATGTCTGTTCCTCCTCTGGACATCTAGGATCATCGTTCACTACTATAATTATTTTCAGGGGAATAAAGAAATATCAAATAACTATTATTCAAATTTGAAATTACGCTGTTGTCTTCATGGTCTTTCTACATGGCGTGATGAAATTTTAGGCACTCATTTCTTCATGGAAAAAGGCACTGGGCATATTCTTGAGACAATCTGTTTCCTTTCTCCTTAGATAAGATACACATTGTCATCCCCTGGAGCCTACTCATTGCAGTGGAGTCCTGATTACCATTCAGAATGAAGAATATTAAAAATGCCTAGTAGGGATGAAGCTTTTTAAGTGGGTGTTCTAGCATTAAAGAAGATTAAATTTGCAGTTTAATTAAACTCGTGTCATGATGGTCAAATGGCCCTGTCTTTAATTTCAAGTGTCAGATATTAAGAGTTTCTTCTATAAATGGCACGTGCCTGCTGCTTTGAAGGTAAACACAAGGATTTTTTCCCTAACTGTGGACAGGCAGAAGAGGACCTGAGAAGTATAATCTTGAATTTAATAAATGAAAAATAGAAATAATTTAATCAACAGATAGACATTAACAGATAACTGCCAACTGCCATCCGTTAGAATTTAAGGAGAAAACATTTGTAAAGTTTTCAAAAGACGGAAAACAACAGTGGTACTCCGTTACTTAAGACAGCTCTCACTGATGATGTAAAGTTGTTATTCCAACCTCAACTCGCTTTGGTCCTTAATCTAATTAAATATGATTTAAGATGCTTCATCCCAAGATCCTGGCAATAACAGCATAACAACAGATGTCTAAGAAGAAGTATTACCCCTATCTTTTGCACAAGCTCATGAGTTACAGCTTTAGAGTGCAGTTTCCATGTAAAGTAAGTACTCTGTGCTTCTGCCACAGTGACTATCCCATATATTAGATAAATAATGGTTCCATACCAGCTGTATTTCAATTTGTTTTGGGGAAAAGCAGACATCACATTCATAACTTTCATCCCATCTAATCAGTTAGGCATTAATCTGTTGACTCAGTACACCTAAAGAAAGAAGTCTGATTGTCTCCTTCCTTATACTTCTCATCTCCTTTCTCTCCTGCACAGTACAGCCCTCCTACTCACAACTCTGACAACAGCATTCACTTGGTAACTTCATGAGCAGCTATAGCTCCCTAAACCAGTGGAGAACTGCATCGTTTCTCTCCCTTTGTCATGTTCAGTTTTTGACAGGTGAGTCACAGGCTCATAAAGGGCTCTAAAAACTGCTTGCTATACCTAGCATGAGGCAAGCAGCAGGAGCCCACAGCAGGCAGAGGGAGCAAGAAGTTTCCCGGCCAGTGATATTTAAACTTAATGAAGGGCGGGCCATTCCAAAATTTCCCAAGTCTAGCTTGTGGTAAAGAAATGTAATGATAAGAGGCTAGGGTAGGGAAAGTCACTGTGCTATGGGTCATTATTTTTGTTAATGAAAAAGATTGATTAACCATGTCAATGAAAATACTTAAGTTTTTTGTTCACCTTTGCATAATTGCAAGATACACAAGTGTGGGCTTTTGCTAACTTTGAATATTAGCACATTATACCTGAAGTTTCTTCTGTGCTGCTTACGCACTGTTGTCGAGCATCCTCAGTGCAAGCTTCATTCTAGAAACAACACAGTTGAAATAAAACAACTTAATAAATCTGGGAAATTAGGAAACAGGAAAGAAACAAAGCAAGTAAAATGCTCAAGAGTGAAAAAAAAATCTAATCACATCATCATAATTGCATTTGTCAGCTTTCACTTCTGGATGTTCTAAGTTGAAGGATATTAGCCTGACAAGGACAAGAAACACTGGGGAAATATAAAATTTATATGCAGCCCATTGTCTGTATTGATGGTTTGTCAAAATAAATTTATACTTCCTACAGCACAACTCTGTCAGAGATGACTCACACAATAAATTGTTCAGTGGCACTAAGGAAGCAAATTCCTCCAACTCTAACAAAACCACTCAGTGCCAAAGAAAAACACCAAGCTCTGCAGCTCATCTCTCCCTTCCCTTTTATGGCTTCTCCCTTTGCTAAAAACAGGAATACTCTACTGCAAATTGCCTTTTTTCATATTTTCTGCCAGTCCTGTAAGAGCCAAATCATTCTTGTACCTTGTTCTAATATGAAATCAGCCCTGACACACCAACAGGTTGCACTGGGGAAACAAGATTTTATGGATCAGCTGTTCCATCGTAACTGCACGTTCACTGATCTCAGACAACACTGGAAAACCTGAGGGAACTTAGAATGAACCTTCCTCTCATGAAGAAATAAGATAATTCTCATTTATACTAGAACAGGGATACACAAACCACTGCAAAGAAATGGATGTGAAAGAGACACTGTTCATCCATAATATATAAAATGATAATATGCATCATATATGTAAAATATGTAAAATATGTAAAATATGTGTATGCAATATGATAATATACACATAAAGCTCTTAACTGGGTTTTTAAATAAATGAGAAACAGCATAACAAAGGATGCAGTTTGTTTTAAACAAAGGAAAGCAACAATGAATATGCTGCATCCAAGCAGTAACATTTTAACTTAATTTTAATTTAAACAAATGTAACAATAAGAGGTCACACTGAATAGTTACAGGAATCTTAGGTAACTTCTTCCATCAAAACTCCTTAAAAATTGCTCAAAATTTTGCCAGTGTATATCACTTATTGCTGAAATGCTCTGAACAGTTGCAAAGACTAAGTTTGTCTGAAAGATTGTTTGGTTATGCCTCTGAAAAAAGGTCAGTTTCATTCACAGCTTAGGTACCAGGTCTTTAAAACAGGTGAGTACATTTGCACTGAAAACCTCCTCCTTTACAGAATTAGAGAAACTGGACACTTCTAGACTGTAATTAAGTTCTTTACCTGAGTAAAGTTGATTGTGCATATATTGCGCTCAAGAGGACAAGGATTTTGCTCAGGAACTTCATCCACAGAACTTTGATTTGGACAATCCTCTAGTCCAAGGTGTGATTTTTCAGATTTTGGGGATGCAGTTACAGGTCTTATATCTCCTGAATTTCCACAAGCACCTCTCATCTGTTTTTCTGCTCTGTAAGGTATATATCTAGTTAGTTTGGAACCAAATGAAGATACACTGTGCACGTGCTAAATTCTGTGTTATGATTTATTTAATATGAAGCATATGTAGGTATAGAGAAGAAACAAGGTACTTGTTTAAAAACTACATTATTGTACTGAACAGAATGCATAATCTTGCAACAAGTCTACATGAAGTATTTCAGGAAAAAGCCTACGTAACTCCACTAATGGAGACTTTCCTACTACAAGCACAGCCAAGCAGGAACCCTTACAAGCTCATTAACATTTCCAAATTGATCAACTTCCTAACTTTTCCTTTCAGATGCAGTTTTATGGAAGACAGTTAAGCAGCAAAGTAATTTCAAAGTTCTGGAACAGCAAACATAAGTTAATGCTTTACTTCCAAAAGCTGTAGCACCACACACAAGACAGAAAAAACTTAAAAACTGAAGTCTCAACTGTACACTATCTGCATAAACATACACAGTGTCTGTAAGCACACTGTTTCCATCACAGTCGCACACTGCACCTGAATTTCAGTTGCATATTTTAAGAGACTGTAGGAATAAAGTCAATATTAACTGCTGAGTCTTCCTACCTCTCAGTTTTGTCTACTTGCTCAATAAGTTCCATACTCTGAGCTGCAAAATCATGAAGAACTGAAGAATCATCTGCAGTTGGTCTGATCTGTTCTAGTTCCACCTTCTGCATTTCTGCAGTATCCCTCACGGTTGTAGGATCTAAGATTTATAAGAATAAAAGTTAAAATAATGGGATTTTTATCTGCATGTGTATATATATATATTCATTTATTTTTTACATATAATCTTGCATATATTAAAGTTATGTATATGTGTATATATTAACATACTGCAAAATGATTAACAATTTTGCTGTACATGTGCACATGTATATTTATGTCTTATATGAATATGACACATACACATATCTCATCTTGCTTTTGTATGTTTTGCATTTTGCCATTGATATGAAGATAACCAAGAGTTTGAAGACCACCTTTTTTCTAACTGCTTTAAGAATAGGAAAACAGTTCTTTCTAGCTCCTCTTCTACTTTTAATAGAAGGGAAAGACAGTATTAACAGAAAAAAAAGTACACTGTATTGTGCTGTTATTTCTGTAATTTGCCTTCCAGTAATTTAAGTCCTTTCCAGGTAATTTCAGACCTGCAGAGAAAAACTGCTATTCAAATTTCATTTCATTTTATACTCAAAGGTGTACTTTTGTATAAAACTATACTACAAATGAGTACCCCATATGACAGGGGTGATGTATCATCTCTGAAGATGAATAGAAAGTGAAGACTCTCAGCTCAGTTTCATTTCATGAATGGGTATCAATATATCTGAATAAACCATTTTCAGAACCCTAGGATAAGAAACAGGCTTACCAGTTTGAATTTGCTCTAGTTGTTCCACAAGTACATTTGTGTTAAGTAACTTCTGTGTTATGTTTTCATTGGACCTCAATACTCCAAAGGTTGGCTCAGGCTGCAGGAGTCTGTCTCCTGTCAGTTCCATACTACTCACCACAGGCAAAGAGCTATTATTGCAAGTAAAAAGAAAAATGCCATCATTACAGTTCTTGATTTTTGACAGTTAGTGCAGAGAAGATGTAAGAGATATGGAGTAGTTCAGATAATGAACAGCTGAAATACAGGCTGCAGCTGGCAGAGGAGAAAGAAAACTATTTGGCAGAAAAAAAAATAAAAATCATCTGGGAACTGATACAGGCAGGTATACTGCAAACTAGGGTGTTCCCTACCCAAAGGAAAAAAAAAAACCACTGAAATATTTAAATAACAGAAGAAGATCAGAAATCTAACACTGATCATATGATAGTAAGTTCTGGTTTAATAATATAATCAAACTGGACATAAAATATCTTGGATTATTATTTTTTAGAGTCATAGTAACAACTAGTCTCATAGTCTGTTCAAGCAATCAACAAGTTAAATAGTCTTTCAAATAATACATAATCACCAGCAGATTTTTTTCTGAAAAAGTGTCCCATTAAGGTGTTTGATCATTCACAAATGCAAAATTATAGAAGCTAAAGCACTAAAAACCATAATGATAGAAAATCAACTGGTTCCTTCCTATCCCTTTGCTCTAAATCTTTGATTTACATCCCACAGCAGCAGTGACACTTAAGCAATTTGCCTTGGTCTGATTAGTTGTAGAGAACTTTGGGAAAATGAGCTTGGTAATTAACAGTGATCCAATATAACTTAGCCTGAATATTCTTTTCTCTCCCAAAAGGGTAAACTTAATTTCAGGAGTAAAAAACAAGTTCTACATCACCAAAAGTACATCCAAACATTTTATGAAAATCATAAGAAAGAGACAAGAGAGGTTTTTGCAGATTACATACCAAATTACACAAACTGGGAAACCTTTACTAAAGCAAGGCTGCTTGCAATTCAATAAAAATGCCAGAAGGAACCTAGCAAAAGTAAGCAGTGTCAGAAGATTTCTCACTGAAGAAAATGAAGCAGTAATTTAACCTGGTGTCAGTAGCATCCTTCTCCAAATATTCTTCTATGCCAATTCTTGTGCCAGTGCTTTGATTCTCTACATTGATGTTGCTTCCATCCTCAGAAGGCAGCAATTCCTTGGTAGAAGTGTCTGAAGAAAGTAAATACTGACTAGAAGTTCTATTTTCTTTGGAGTAGGCACGGGTTACAAGGCTATTACCCACGTCGAACTCACCTTGAGCAGGTAACGTGTGCGTCCGTTCTGGTTAACAATAAACAGAATAGAAAAACATGATTTAAAACACTCAGGTTTGGCATTTACATACAGCTATATAACTTCAAACCTCATTTAACAAAGTTTGTATTCTCCAAGGACGCAAATTCAAATCCCAGATAAATGCAGTCATAAGTGCACACTTTTGATAGTAAGAACACAAAAACTAACATTCAAACAATGAAAGTAGATAATAAATTCTAAATAAAACCTATAAAAACTGGAATAAACTTAGGTAATTTCAGGTTGTATCTAGTTAGGGAGAAAAAAGCTATGCTTCATGTTAAAGGTCTGAAAAGACCACTGAAAGTTACAGTCTTTTAACCTTGATCCCTTTCTTTTGTCCAGTTTATGTGACCAGATCAATTCAAACACGTCCTTCCCAAAACAGGTCTCAGAAACATTTTTCTAGCACAGTGATGCAGTTGGCTGTATCCAGTAGGGTACCTGACTTTTTCCAGCCAACCTGCATTGGCTAGACTCACTACACCTTACAATGCAACAGGACTAAAGGCATAAAGGACTCTTGACCTCCTGCTATGCAGCAACATGCAGAAGAGCTTTGCAGCCACTCTCCATCCCTCCTTAGGCAGACCCAGAAAGCACAAGCAAGGCTTTGTTCCATAAATCAGATCATACCTTCAGGGCTTGTTTTTAACTGGAAATTTGGATCACCCATGGCAAGTAAAGTCATAGCAGCTTCAGTGCTTCCGTCGTTAATTCCTGTGAAGTTGTTCACACACATTAAAAGCCAAAAGGACATTAACCAGAAATCCACTAACCCATATTTGAAAAGCATTTGACACTACCACCAAAAATAACGAAGTGGGCGTTTTTTACGTTGACCTCATTTGTGGATCAAAATGCTTGTAGACAAACAGCCATTCTCATCCAGTAAATTCAAACTACTGCAAAAACACTGAGAAGCGGGATGGCTGCCTTAAATGGTGCACTGGATACGGGTGGTAAGGTGTTGGCAGCAGAGGTGCTGCCCTGGGCCACAGGCAGTTGCAACTCACCCCCTGCAGGACACAGCTGAACCTGTCAGCCAGGAGGGTGGCACCTTTGGAAAACATATTTTAAGAAAGGGGAAAATATATATATATTAGTAGTAAGTTAAGAGGAAATAGATGAGCAAGATGGTTTCATATCTACCTTTGTTCGCATCTGGATTTTCATGTATGGTAGTTTCCTTAAATACAAAGAAAAACAATATCAAAGCTCTACATAAAATGACTCCGCAATTTTACTTTATTTTTAATGCCTACAGGAAAATTCTCTGCCCACAGGTTACCCTGGCTTTCAAGGGTAACAATATTTACCTTACATAGTTTTCCTATAGCTGTGCCCCTCATATCTGTGTGGGATGAGTTTAACAAGCTACACTGTTACATGCAGACATGGCAATAAGACACTGTTAAAATAGCTTTGTATGTACTACGAAACAAACAAACACAAGACATTCTTACAGCTGTTGAGGTGCTCACTGTTTCTTCCCTCTGTGCTACCGGTTGGATAGATGCATGAGAAAGACTTTCAACATCAGTAGCTGTTTGCATATCCGGTACATTCACAGATATTTCAAGCTGTGAAAATAATTTTAGAAGTATTACAGTTCATCAGACACAGAAGAAAATCTGTCAAATTTAAATTTTTATAAACCTCATCTACTTAAGAGATCTTCAGCATCTAGTGGTATCCTTCCTAAAAACAGTACCTCCTGATTTGAGAAGGCATCAGTGGTATGAACTGGAGGCAGAACAGGTAGTGCTACTTGAAACTAAGGGGAAGCATCAGACAACTTAAGACCTTGTTTCTAGTTGCTCATTACTCCACCAAACTAAGTTATGCAGTTGAGGTCTTTCATGATGACTGTTTACCTCAAATGGGTTTTGTTAGTTTTCACGCTTTTTCTGCTTTATAAGTCTTCAGGAAGGAAAAACAGTTCACCTTTTTTCCAAAGTAAGAGAGGGAATAGACATACCCACACACAGCAACACACCCACTGTTTTACCTAATTTCTTTTCCTTCTTCTTAATCACTCTCTTTTCACTAAGAACTTCAGACATTTGACATTTTCAGCAAAGAGGTCTTGAAATTTGAAAGAAAGGTTACAATATTTCTAAGTAGATTTTCATGAAAAACACTGTTCAATCTGGTTTGCTTTCAAAAGTTTGCACTTTTACAGATACTTTCTACTGACCTATTTAAATTTTCAACAGCTGAGTTCTCAAGTGTCTAACAATGTCCCTCACTAGTACTCATGCCTCCTGTGTGTTTAATCAGGAAACTTGATTGTCATCCCCACACATAATATATATTCCCCATCTTTGAAATCCATGATTCAGAAAAAGTTTCCATGCAGCAACTTTGCTTCCCATTATTATTCTAGTTTCCCTTGGTGTTTTGCCTGAGCTTTAAATTCTCCTGCTATTTCACCCAGTGAAAGAAACAGTGTGATTGAGGAGACAAAAAATAACCAGTATTTCAATGGGAGAAGAGAGGAAGATGACTAGCAATATTTTGCTTTGCTTTTACATGCAGCTTTTGCTTCATCTGTGCAACTGTCTTTATATCAATACAGAAGGCTTCTTACCCTCCCTTCTAATTTCTCCTTATCCCATGGGAGAAGGGAGTGAGCAAGCAGCTCTGTGTGCCTGGCTGCTACTGAGGTCAGCCCGCTAGACAGTTAAAGTTTCTTGGCAATGGGGACACAATACACAGAATCATTTCCCTCACACCCTCATTTCCTAACATTCAAATATAAAATTGAAGTGCTCCATTTGATCCATCTGGGGCCTCACATGGTAAGTGAGCATGGTAGTCTGTGGCATATTCAATCCCAATAAACAAACTGGTGAGCACCCTGAAGACCTTTACACGGTTTGTAAATGTAACCACACAACTGGACTTTAGACTGATGCAGTATTAAGTTCAAAACCTAGTATATGTGCCAAGTAACATCCCTACTACTCTCAATACCATTCTTAAATAAAACTGAACTGGGATCAAACCCAAATACTCAGAGATGCAATTAGAATAAAAGCTTTTTAAACAATCAGAAAAAAAGTACATATGCAGAACTCAGCTACACAATACCTCCTCCATGGTTTCCTCTATCTGAACAGGAACAGGTTTTGGAGATCGAAGACCTACAGGAACAAACACTGGAGCCTTGTTCACTTCCTCAGGTGAAAAGCATTCATCTTCATCATCAAGTTCAAAGTCATCTGCCTCCTCATCCTCCTCCTCTTGAGAAGCCCGGAGGGTGACGAAGGTTATCTTTGAACTTCTGGGTTCCTTCTCAGATTTCTTTCTATGTTTAGTTTTCAAACTTTTGCCTCTAGGAACACTCAGTTTAGCTTCTTGCCTTTGATTCCCCTTCTCACTCCAATCAGCCTCACATTCAGAGGCAGAGGAAGCCGCAGTTCTTAGCTCCAACACATGTTTTGACAGTGCTATCCGTTTTGATGATCGCCTGAACTGCCTTCTAAAGTACAGAACAAAAGCAAGTTTAAAAAACAATGAAGTCCAAGACATTCTGAAGAGAGGGGTACTACAAATTCAATCAAAACAAATTCAATTAAAAAGAGAAAAGAGATAATTGTAATCAATAATGCAAATTATTTAATTCTTAACTTATAGTGACAAATAAGCATTTAGTCAGAAATCCTAATTTCTTCACGTATACATTAAGTACTGATTGTAAATGTGTATTAAGGAGTTTCAGAAATCTGCACAAACTTGTAAGATACAGAATTCTTTGATTAGAAAAGGATGAATTAATTTTCATTTTGAGGGATGTCACATACTTTTTAAGTCACGGGAACATTTCCAGTTCTCTTTTGCTAAAGCTACACTAGAAACCCCAAACTATGATAAGTTTTGCTGATCAGACTAATGTCTAGCAACTGGAACTGCTAGATGATAACTACTTATCTGCTCTGGTTTCTCAACCAGCAATCTCTTTGATAATCAGTTGCTCACTGTTTCCCTCCTCAAAATCACAGGCACAACCACTTTTGAGTACCAAAAGTAATTGCAAACCTCCCCCCAAAAACATCCTCCTTGGTAAACTGGCGGGGAGTGGAAACAGATGGCAGCAGAGGATACTCCCAGTACAAAGTTTCTGTTTAGGTTAATCCCACAATTAACCTGTACAAAGTGGGCCTGACCAATAATACTGTGATGAAATGCCTGCTTAAAGGGATTGGGGGGAGTAATGGGATATAAGTCTACTTGGCTTCAGGAAGGCTTTTGACACCATCTGTTACAGCATTTTTGGACAGAAGTTGTAGTCAACCTCATCAACATCAGCAATACCATGTCAGGTGTGGTTTCAGGTCCCCTGGTTCAGGAATGATATTGAGGAAATAGGGTCCAGAAAAGGGCACTCAGGATTGTCCTGAGTTTGTGGGACATGGCTACAAGAAGAGGTAGAAAGAGCTGGGATCCCCTAATCTATGGAATAGAAGGGCTAGGGGTCCACAACTACATGGTGGGGGGTTACAAAAATAACAGGGACCAACTAATCTCAGTAGCAGCAGATAATATACCAATTCCCCCAAATATGGGTACTTCAAAGTCCTCCCCTACAAAATCAGGAATTCCTGTTGAAACAATGGGATGGATTGGTGATAGTGCTGGCTGTGTTCATTTTATGAGAGAACAAGCAGGGTAAGAGACATTGGGGTATCTGCATGCATCTGGTCAAGTTCAGATGGACTGACATGCTGCAGGAATTCAAATAACACACTGCAGAACTATGGCTAATAATCACCAATTAGCTGAGTTTACAAAACAAAATAAGTTGTTTTACCTTGTGAGATTGTCTGATTGTTTCTCCTCAGAGGTAGAAAGCTGAAAATCCTCATCTTGTTCTACTTGACTCTCACACTCTGAGGATATCTCTGGAGACTGGAGTGTAATATCCTGCCTGGTTCGTTTACAAGATGTTTCTTCAACATCCTCTGTAAAATTGTGTTTCTCTGTAGACTCTAAGAAGGATGCAGCTTCCACTATGTTACTGGAATTTTGCTGAACAGAGGAGACAATTACTATCATAATAAGTGCCAAACATTTTTAACTGGTTTTGGTGACAAGAAGATTTACAGAACTAAGTTTGAGGTTCTTGAAAACATGCCCAGCTGACATCTCTGATAACTTAGGACACGTTTCCTCATTGCCTTTAATTCTGCCTCTATAGCAGAGGCTATATATCTATGATGCCTGAATTCCCAGTGCTGCTAGTAGTTAATAGACGAGGACCATGCTCAATTTATCAAGAGCAACAATTCTTTAGAAGCTGGAAAGATTAACAGTTTTCTAAAACTACCTATTAATTTAAAGAACAATTTGCAGGATGGAAAAATTATCTTTTTCTGCCTTGGGAACAAACTAGGAAGAAAATACTGCCATACTTTAGAGAACAGCATTTAAATATTATTTGACATATGTACAGATAAACATAGCAGCCACAGTTCTGTCAGCTATGGATACTTGCCCAAAATAATATGTTAACTGAAAAATTTTAGTCATCCATCTAGAAATCAGGGAACATCAGAAAAACTTGATTCAGGCATCACAGCTTTAGACTGAGAAGGAACTAGCCTGGACTAAGTTAGGCCTGTTGAGCAAATTTAAGCAGAAGAAGGTCTGAACTTTGTTCACATTCATTTTAACTTAGAAGTATACTTACAGAAGTTTCAGATAATATCTGATGTTAAGACAACTGCCTTAATTTCCATTGTTCAATGAATAAAAAACATTAATTATTAACAGTGTTAACAGGTATTTATTGTAATGCAGAATTACAACCACATAAAAAGTAGAACTTAAGAAAACACTGTACTTTAAATATTTCCACAGTTTTTAGATTCTAAGTTCATTTAGAATCCACATAATTTCCAGTAATGAATTAGAAAAATACAAATCAAATGATTACATTAACCTTTCCCAGCAATATACTGGATTTCTGTGCCATCTATGGTTCTGAGAACTTAAGCAAAAGAATTGAGGTATAATAGGCTCAAAACATGTGATGAAGACTTACCATTGATACATCTGTTTTTAATAACAGCAAACATTCTTCTTCATTTCTGTTCTCAGTGTTGCCCTCTTCTTTGTTTTCACTTTCTTTGAAATAATCCCTTTTTCTAGTAAGTCTCATTATGTTTGACCTTGAGATCCTGTGGAGTTCCCTTGCTCTCTGTTCACTTTCTTCTCCAGAACTTAATTCATCACTGGACCTACAAAAATATGTTTCAACTTTTACTTCTGAGGAACTACAAAATACACTCTACAAACTTGCTTACTATCCAAAATTTAAGACTTCCAGCTAGAAATGAAATTGTTTTCTGAATATTTATTTGTTTAGTTGGTTAAGTTTAAAAAAACATAAAGGAGGAAAAAAAACACTGCAAAAAGGAGGTAATTCCTCCGCAGCAGTGAACTTTTCTGATTGCTTTTGGGAAAAATTTTTGGAAGGAAAACAACATTAAGAAATACTCTACATTAAGGTAGAGTAGAAAATTTCAGCTATACCAACATAGGTTTCCAAAATTAAGCAGCCAGAGAAACATTAATATTCAGTAATTCCAGTGCTCAAGGCTCTACTGCTTTCAAACAGGATAATATTCTTACATCTTTTCAAGCACATTCAGCTCATTAAGATAGAAATCTTGGGCTTCTAAACTCAAGACTTGGAAAGAGGCAAGAAGGAGAATCCAGGGAACTACAGTCTAGTCAGGGAAAGTGATGGAACAACTAACCCTGGAAACTACTTCCACACACATGAAAAAAACAAGGTGACTTGGAGTAGTCAGCATGAATTCACAATGGGGAAGTCATGCTTAACCAACTTGATAACCTTTTACAATGAAATGACTGCCTTGATAAATGAAGGGAGAGCAGTAAAGAGTGTCTACCCTGACTTCAGTAAGGCTTCTAACACTGTCTGTCTCCCCTAACATCCTCTTGTAAGGGAGCTGATGAACCATGGACTGGATGAGCAGACAAGGAAGTGCACTAAAAACTGAATTGTTGGGTTCAGAGGTTTGTGATCAATGGTACAAAATCCAGTTGGAGACCAGTAACTAGGAGTGTACCCTGTGGGTCAATACTGTGTCGAATCCTGTTCGACACCACCCTAAATCATCTGGAGGATGGGGCAGGGTGTAACCTCAGCCAGTCTACGGATGAGGCTGATCTGGAAGGAATTGCTGAGACACTGGGAGAGTGTGCTGCCATCCAGAGGGACCTGGAGAAAGGGGCTGACAGGAACCTCAGGAAGTTCAACAAGGGGAGATGCAAAGTCCTTCCCCTGGGGAGGAACAACCCAAGGCAGCAGCACATGCTGCAAGCCAAGCAGGTGGAAAGCAGCTTTGCAGAAAAGAACCTGGGGGTCTTGATAGTCTCAGAATTGAAAAAACAGCTGGGCTGCATTAGGAGAAGCATTTGCCGGCATATTGACCAGTTCTGGGCTCCCTGGTAGGAGAGACATGGACATACTGGACACGGCCTGTCCAAGGGTCTTAAAGATGGCAAAGGGATTGAAGCATCTCTTGTAGGATGAAAGGCTGAAAGAGCAGGAATGGCTCAGCCTAGAAAGAAGGCTCAGGGGGATCTTCAGTAGCTACATAAAAACCTAAAGGGAGGATGGGAACACAACAGACCCAGGCTTTTCTGGTGGTGCCCGGTGCCAGAACAAGAGACAAAAGAGACAATGGGCAAAAAATAGAAGACAAGGAGGTTCCTTCTGAGGATCAGAAAATACCTTTCCACTGTGAGGGGTACTAAGCACTGGCCCAGGCTGCCCAGAGAGACTGGGGAGTCTCCATCCTTGGCAATATTGAAAAGCTCTGTGGCCATAGGGCATTGGGTAACCAGCTCCAGGTGGCCCTGCTCAATCAAGAGAGTTGTACCAGAAGACCTCTAGCAGACCCTTCCAGCCTCAACCACTATGGGTTGAACTATGGGAGTCTGATATTCCACCATCACAGAAGGCACGAAGACTGTAAAGTAAAATCCTTGTCTTGTTAGCACAAAGACTCTTTTTTTTAGAAAAAAGCAAAAGTAAATTGATTTGAGACTGCTCTGTATTAGTTTAGATTGAACAAAAGGTACCTTACAGCACAACTCAGAACTGCTACATGTAAATGGCACTATCTGCCTTGTATTGCACATACATAAAAACCATCCCCTCCACCAAGAGAGTCGGGACACTGCACATCATTGCAGGAACTTCTAATTCAAAGAAAAACTGAAGAGACCCTGAATACATCTTAGAGAGCAAGCTCATTTATGTTTCTCTACTTACCATTTCTCAATTATGAGTGAGTGCAAAGGGCACTGCTCAGTCTTTGGTCCACATTCATAGTGCACTGTACCCTAAGAATCTATTACTGAGAAATTCAGACAGCTAAACTATGATTATTTGCTTCTATCCTCATCTGCAAAGTACCTTCTAAAAAGGAAAACAGCCTTGAGTAAAATTCTGTTAAAATTCTTATATTACTTAAGGATGCCACCTAGTGACTTCCACAGCACATAGTATATAACGACTAGTACAGCTCAGAGCCTATACTTCCAAAAGCAAGTGCTGTATGGAAACAACTGGACAAATGGACAAACTCTTTAAAGGACTGTTGTGGTTTAACCCCAGTTGGCAAGTGAGTACGATGCAGTCGGTCACTCCCCAGCTCTGGTGGGGAGGAGAACTGGAAAGCAAAAGTAAGCCTTGTGGGATTAGATAAGAACACTTAAATAACTGAAACAAAATAAAATATAAAATAATGAAAGATAGAGACAGACAGAGGAATAAAACCAAAAGATAGAAGGGATACACAATTGCCCACTACTTGCTGACTGATCCCCAGACCATGCCCGAGCAGCAATCAGCAGCCCCTGGCCACCTCCCCCTAGTTTATACACTGAGCTTGATGTCCTATGGTATGGAATATTCTTTTGGCCAGTTCAGATCAGCTGTCCTGGCTGTGCTGCCTCCCCACTTCTTGTACACCTGCTCACTGGCAGAGCATTGGGAAGCTGAAAAGTCAGGGTAAACACTGCTCAGCAGCAACTAAAACATCAGTGTGTTATCAACATCGTTCTCATACTAAATCCAAACACAGCACTGCACCAGCTACTAAGGGAAAATGAGCTCTATCCCAGCTGAAACCAGGACAAGAGTTTTTATACTTTGCCAAAAGGGAACTTTACCTTTCTGTGGCACCCAGAATGCTTCCCATAGCATCTGTAGATGGACACTCTTCTTGCCCTTCCTTGTTGTGGCTGTTTGGTGGCTTTTTAGAGGAACAGAGCATTTCTGACTTCATACATCTTGAATTTATGTCTAGATTGTCATTCTTGGCCAAATTTCCCACAAACAATACCTCTATGTCACCCTTAGATTTGAAAAAACAACAACAATATTAGCATTGCAAATTATCATTGAGCTGTTAACCTTAGACAAAACTTTCCTTAAAAGCTTTCAAGTAGTTTATGGTACCATCATTGTTGCTTATTCTTCTAGGGAAGGTATTTAACTAATAAAAATAGATACTATAACCAGTGCAGTCTTTCATGAGCAGCCATCAAGGAGCTCAGAGGAAACCCAGCAACAGAAATATGGCATGTAAGTACCTATTCATGTATCAAGAATATGACTGAAATGTCAAAGTTTAAGTGAAGTCCTAAGATATTTTATCTGTGAGTCACTGACAGGATTTTGGAACACCTCATATTAGGGTGTAAATATTGAACAAGAATTCTCACTAGTCCAAAATTAATGGCTGCATTTACAACAACTTATTTAGATGCTGAAAAAAACCAGCTGGTGTGGAGCCAAGCATCAGAAACTAAAGCCAGAAATACATGAATACAATTCTCACTGTTGAGAGAGGTTTTTCTGATTCTTCTGCCATGGACAGTTTTTCTCCTTTATGCATTTCTTCCTCATCTGGAGAAGCAAGTTTTTGTGCTACTGGAGGTACTTTTTTGCTGTATGCTTCTTCTAAGTTTGGTCCAGTTCTTAGAGCTTCAAGCCTTGTGAGTTGTCCTGGTTTCTGAGCACCCAGCTTGCCTTCTTGGGAGGTAGATTTTTCAGCACTGGTGAATTTAAAGCAAAGAAACAAAACAAAACCAAAACAGAAAAAAACCACACACAAAAATTATATCACTTGACTTTGGCTGGGAGGGAAAAAAGTACTTCTGCACTTATTAAATTTTGAATCAACACTTACACAAGAGGGTTAGAGACTGATGAACTGCTTTGTTTAAGATCAATAAAACTGTATTTTCAAATATATATTTCTCACTTATGGTTAAGTTGGAGAAGGAATAACAGAATTTCTTTCTCAAAGCATTTTTAACATTAAGAAATAAGTTGTTTTGCTAACCATACCAACATCGAAGTATCTGCAGTTTAAGACACACTTCAGATCTTATTTTAACAAGAGCAGTAGTAAAACAGAAGAGCACACTGGGATGAGTGAAAGACAAGTCTCTGATATTTTGCAAAATTTGTATGTGTTACCCATATGATTGCTACTTATGCAAATACAAATCCAATAATAAAAATGCTTGGTCAGGAAGAGCTATGAGGTCCTACAGATCAAGTATGTACCAGATAAACAATGACAAGTAGTTCAGCTCAAAAAAAAAGTGCTCTGAAAACACTGAAAGAAGCTCTCTATAGGCATTGAAAATCAAACTTTGGGGAAAGACAAAAAAACAAGGAACAAAAGAAGTGACATTTGCAAAGGTGTCTCATTATGCACGAGGAAAGCCTTTCAAATGTAATTTTGCTAAACTCAAACCTCACCTGCTTTGTTCACATAAAATGTTTCCAGAAATAGAGGGCACCTGAGGCACCTCTTGCTGTTCCTGTTCCTCTCTGCTCAATACATCTGCTTGACACAATACAGCTTCATTTTCACCCTTTGATTTACAGTAAAAGAAGCATGAAGAGAAACAGGAACAAGTAAGCTTCTAAAACAGACATATATTTTATATACAAGAATATAAACTGCACTATTTTCTCAATTAGAATAAAGATAAGAACCATGCTACCATAATTCAATTTATAGGCAAGAAATAACAGAAGCCTTTGCAGTTCTGGGCTACCCAGAGTTAAGCTCTTAAATATAATATGCACCCACACATTAAGGGTAACACTTGTCCTTTCAGCATTCAATCAACTCTCTATTACATAAAGCACTGCGGAAACAAAATACTTCAGCAAATGTAAAACCTTTGAAAACTAGACACTGCAGCACAGACACACTCGAGCCACAACAACATAAGCTCAGATCCAGAAAGCCTTATGAAGCTTTACTTCTGTATTTGCCACACAGGTTCCACAAAGAAGCCAGTGAAACACATCCTTCACCACGCCAGGTCTGTAACAGCTTTATTTGTAAAGAGGAGCATCAGACCTGCTCTGTTTCCACAGACTTGCCCAGCACAGAGCAGATGCACTTGTGTAGTTCACAGGTTAGAACAGCCAAAGCTGAACCACAAGGAACTGTCTCAGCGAGGGGTGAGCCAACATTCTGGCACTGAGAGGGAGACAGACGTAGCACACCTGTGCTCCTGCGCTCTTGAACCACACAGGTTCAAGAACAAAACCAGCTATAACCACTCCAAAAAATGAGTCACTCCAACAAAGCTTAGCTGTGTTTGAAATGCGAGGCAAGTCTACGCAGATCTGCCTATATCCATGACATGATTCATGTGCAATCCACAAAATGGTTACAGAGAGCTCATCGTACTATAATGGGTTTTGAGGATTTCAACCCCTTCTACAGTCCCTAGTAAAATGTCTGTGGGGATACACAGTGTAGGTGAATGACTCAATCTACTTGTGTAAAGGAGTATCAGGCAATGGTGAAGCCAGTCAAAACTTATCAAATTGATAAAACTTTTTTTTTTTTCATAAAAATAACTATGCTTTGCCATCACTTGACATATTATACTAAATTCCTAAACACACACTTGATTCATCCAAACAGGAAAGATAAAATGAGCAAAAAAAGCTAATTGTTATGCATTTTTGTTGTAGAGTTCATATTAAGAATGCATAAACCTTTTCACTATCACATAATCCAATCAAAATCAGAACCTCATGTTACAGAAAAAAAAAAATAGTTAAACTTGTAGACTTCACTGCTTTCATACATGCAGTACCTCAACTTGCCAAGGTTTGGGAATTTTTTTCAACTAGTATATTGTCTCAGTTTCAGGGAGCACAACTTAAATGTTCTAATTTAATTCCTAAAGCAGAACATGCAACTTTGAATCAACTTTGAAGGCAAAAGCGCTTATTAAGACTTACAATGGCAGTACTGGCAAACTCATCTTTTTGCAATACTACGTGCTTTTCTTCAAGCTTTTTCTTCTTTTCATTTTCTGATACTTGTAACTCCTTCTTTCCAACAGCTCTTACCACATTTGGCTTGTACCTCTGGAAACTGCTCCGCACTAACTGGATGTGTGGAGGAGGTTTTAGTTTACTTTCTTCTTCAGTGCTATTTTTGCTATCAATGCAAAGTTAGATGGGGAAAAAAAAAAAGGAAACTTAATACAAAACCATGTTACAGAAACAAATGCAGGTTCACTGTTTTTACATATAAAAAACACTGAGTTTTTAAAAGAATCCTATCAGGTCCCATAGATTTTTAAGGATCTAGATGAAGCAGCAGATCCTGCACAATTTCAGGATGGACTGGGAGTTGTTACTGGAATTATCACTAGTGTCAAAGCCGTAAGAACTCAAACTTTGTGCAGTATTTTTATTAGATTATCTTTGCCACTAAGGAATCCATTGGCAATTTCCTTTTAAAATACTTTCATTGTTACTGTCAGGAACCAAAAGTAGCTAAGGCCTTACCCTGTGTTAGTAGTTAAAATGTCATCTTGGTTAATATCAGGTAGACACAGCTCAAGTTCACCATCCTCTGATCTTGAAGATGTTTTTGGGGATTTACAACTTGGCCTCTCAGAAACCTCCTGAAGGTGAAGTGACATGTCCTTTCCCACAGGTTCTAGTGGTTTTAGGACTTCATATTTTCCTGTTTTCTGAAAAATGTAAACACAAGAACCAGAACAAGTCATGATAATAAACCCAACACAGACATTATGATGTCTATGAAGTTTAGTACTAATCACACTGTTTCCTGCAAAATTCCTCTGTAACTGCTCACTAACCATTTCCTAACCTTTCCAGGACAAATACACATTTTTTTATATTAAAGTTAAATAGCTTCAAATCCAGATTCCTTCTTTGCCATCTTGTAGTAATACTTTTCTTTCTTCACTGTCAACTCTACAAAGTCACCTTGGGTCAGAAAGATATTTGGACACATAAGAAGAGATACAGTCATCTTTATCTCTTCACATACAACCAATGAAAAGCACAGAAGTTTTAATGCAAAAAATTTTAGCTTTTGAAAAAATCGTTTGAAAATTTATTAACTTTGTATTTTTTTAAATCATCAGTATTTCATTTCACAAACCCAAAGGCTCAAATACAACGTAACAAAAAAAAAAAAGCCTCACATCTGTGTCAGGAAGGATACTACATTCACTGTCACACTTTGTCAAACTTTCTTCCTTGTTGATATCTTTTTGTAATACACCTTTACTATTTATATCCAGCACTTCTTTTCTATTAGTTGTCATTCTTAAATTTGGCTTTGGTCTCTGGAATCGACTCCTAAGTAGCTGAGCTGATGATACAACAGTTTTCTCCTCTTCCTTCTGAGGATGAGATTCCCTACAAAAACAAAGAGAAGACCGATCAAAGGCATGGGACACCATGGCATACTTGTATGCAGCTCTCAGAGCAATAACAAAGTTACCGACATGAAAAAAGGCCCAATAAAACCAGCAATCACCAGCAAAAGCTTGTGTATCTGATAAATAGATGAGCAAAGATAAGTTAAGAAAAGATTCCGTTTCAGAACAACTGCAACTTTCAGTTGAGACCTGTAAGACAGGTTGAGACATTTTGGGGGATATATATATATTTTACAAATGCCTTTGCCTAACCATGTTTAATGTTACTGAGCAGACTTAGAGAACACTTGTGCTTGCCTTTTTTTTTTTAAGGGACACTTTAAGAGGAAACCAAACCCCGTACTCAAGGATTTATATAAGCACATTTGGATGCACTGCTGAGACCAACATGGAGAAGACGACCACAGGAACTGAGCATCATAAAAACGTATTTATTTGGAAATTAGGCCCATTGTAAATACTATATGTCATGGTAGAGATAGTTGTGATTTTGTGTATAATGTGTTATAGTATTTATTTGTACAGTCATTGTAATATATTCCCTTTCCCCCACTTTGAGTCTGGTTGTGTTTTGTCTGGAAAAAAAAACCCATCTCACATTAGGTTGAGATGTGGGAGGGGGGGATGGAGCTAGAGAATTGGATTTTGGGGCTATCTCAAACCATGACATAAATGGTAGCAGAGGATGGCTGCGAACCATCGAGATGAATTGAGATAAGAGCCATGATGCTTGTGGTAACAGAAAGAGTTTTCCAGACAAAACACAGACTGTACCATTGTAGAGAGAGTAAGGCTATAGTAATGTAAGTTAAGTACTAAGAGTAGAGTTAAGTTTTTTTTTTGATAATGCTGTATTGATATGTAGTAGAGAGATTTTGATTATATTTTAGTTTATTGAAGATTGCATGTTGATTAGAGTTTTTCAGTTGTTGTGATACGTTGACATTTCGCAGGAGCGAGGGGTGGAGTGTTGTAGTGGTTTGAACCTTGTTTTCCCCCAGAGGCTAAGAAAAGTGGTAACCCCCAAGGGGTGGAAACCCCTGGAAGTTTTGAAGTTCTGTCCAATGAGCGCTCCTGTAGAAATGTAAACATATCACAAGCACCGGAAGAGAAGAGTGGTAGTTTTGGCAGTTGAAGAAGTAGCCATATTGTAGAGCCACGAGGAAAGGGGGCCCGGAGCCCCTCGGGGCCTCTGGGGCCCCTACAGCCCCAGCTCACAACTACAGGTACCTAGCCCAGCTTTATGCTGTTCCAGGTCCCTGTAGCCCCCCTCCCTGTGGGAGGGGGGATGGAGCTAGGGAATTGAATTTTGGGGCTATCTCAAACCATGACAAAGACGAAATTAACATCCAACAGCATATAAACCTAGTGCTTTCAAGCCCCTGGAGTTCTGTTTGCTGAAGTCTAGTATTGTCTTGATTAAACTTCTCATTATAGATATAAAACTTGTTTGTAATGCTGGAGTTGATAAAATTGTAGAACACCTAGAGATATTGATGGCTTTGACCCATCCCTTCTCTCCATTTAAAAAAAAACTTACCCTGTATTGAAATCTGAAACCTGTTTCAAGGCATCTGACAATCCCTTTTCACTTTCACAGCTTTCTGCTTCTGAGGACTTTTCTTGGAAACACTGTCTTGTAGATTTTGAGTTCATCTCAGAATCTGTAGAAACATCCCCTTCTAACATCACAGTGCATGGCTGAGTGTCTTCAAGAACTGTCAAATCCTAAAAGGAATAAGAGTTTCACTCCATTAAGATGAAATATTTGCTTAACCACTCATTTAGGAGAGGAGGGTGAAAACGAAAAAGTTTTAGGACTTCTTACAGAAACACTAAGATGTATTTTTCTTATTGTCATTCAACTAGTATCAGAACATACTGTAAAAGTAAAAAGTTATTTTTCTTTATATTTTCTTTCTGAAGCGGTTGATCTTCCAAGAGACCTTTTTCTTTGCACTTCTTTTTTCAGATCCAGTATCACAAATACAACAAAGTGAGACATAATCCATTTATCCATGAGTGCTGGTTTGCCTGGGGTAGAGCTGATTTTCTTCAGAGTGGCTAGTATGGGGTTGTGTTTTGGATTTGTGCTGAAAACAGTGCTGATAGTATAGAGACGGTTTTGTTATTGCTGAGCAGGGCTTACAGAGAGCCAAGACCTTTTCTGCTTTTCATACTGCCAGGCTGGTGAGGGGATTGGGGTGCATGGAAGGCTGGGAGGAGACACAGCTGGGACAACTGACTTGGACTGACCAAAGGCATATTCCAGATCATATGACATCATGCTCACCATATAAAGCGGGAGGAATGCCGTTTGTCTTCCCAAGTAACTGTTACACACAACGGAGCCCAGCTTTCCTGGGAATGGCTGAACACCTGCCTGCCCACAGAAGGTCTTTATCTTAGCCCATGAGTTCTCTAGCTTTATCCCCTCCAATTCTCTCCAAGATCTGCTGGTGGGGGAGCAAGTGAGCAAGCTGGTACTTGGTTCCTGACTGGCATTAAACCCAACACCATAGAAAACAGAACCCAAGTGCAAGCATGAGGAAATTTTATGACAATTTAGTTTATGCTGAAAGAACAAAGCATGCAATGGCTGTCCTTACAAATTATGTGGCTTGTAGCTGGATCTCTGTTACCAAAGTCTTCTACTAATGACTCAGCAAAACAGCGTGCCTAAGCAACTGCTCAAGAAACTTACACTTTTGAGGCAGGGGTCATTGTTTTCATCTCTGTGGTGCATTATATCTTTTTCTACTTCTCCACCTTTAATTGTCTTCTCTTCAGTATCTTTTTCATCTATCAGTTCTTTTTGCCTTGCAACAGTTCTTCCTAGATTTGGTTTTGGTCTCTGTACTCTGCCTCTCCTTAGAGGGGTAGGATTCAGCAAACTCCGTTTGCTGTCTTCTTGTAAACCCACTGTTTCATTAGACCTGGAAAAACACATAAGATCCATGAATTACATATCATGTCTGAAAGTGGGAGGAGAATTAGAGAAGTGGGTTTTTTTCATTCTTTTTTAGAAACAGTTATTAACATACACAGATCTAGAATGTATTACTATCTTCTTGAACTAATTATCAAACCCAGTTTATCTCCCTCTATCCTCTTCAACCATCTTTCTTTAAAAACAAAAATTTGAGTGTGGGGTTTTTTTGTTGCTGTTGTTGCTTTAGGTTGTTCTATAATTACCACACTGTGAAGTACTACCACAAGGGATGGCAAATTGCTGGAGAGCAGCACATACCTCCTCATTTTTCTCATACTTACTGAGACACTGTAGCCAGGACTTGGTCATCTTTTTCTGCAGCTTCTTCACTGGTAACATCAGACCTATTACTTTGGTCAGTATTCTGAACAGAAATAGAACATCATGATGTTAATGCTTTTACATTTATAAAGTGCAGCATTACCTGACTGACCAAGTAACTGTACATAAGAAGAGACAAAACAAATTGCTTGTGACAGACATATGCAATTATAGGGTACATTTCATAGTCAGAGAGGTGCAGTAAAAACCAGATCGAACAACTAAAGCTATATTTGCTGTAGGACATGAAAGATTATTGGTATCTACTGTTTGCATAACAAGCTTTCAGCATAGCAGAGGTTTCTAAGGAATATCACACTGTCACTGTAGGCTAAGTAAGTGGCTGACTCCTGGTCATACTCTGAGGCAAAAAAAGGAAAGAAAAACCCCAGAAAGATAACATTACTGTTGCATCCAGCAGCTTTTTAGCTAACATATTATCTCCAGTTATGTTATTCTGTTAAATACCTTTTCAGTTTCCCCCTTAAGCTGTAGATGGGACATTTTATCATTTCCTGCATCTTTTTCAGGTTCTTCTTTCCTTCCAGATGCTCTTGTAATATTAGGTTTAAATCTCTGTCGACATCCTCTAAGTACTGTCTTTACAACTGCAGTTTTTTCAGGTTCTCTGCAAAAAGGATCCAGAACAGTGACATCTACTACAAAATATTCAAGCCTGTGTAATATTCAGTGACTTGCAGAGCTTTTTTTACTGGAATCTGATTGTCTTCAGAATGATTTGCCCAAATTTAGACAAGTTTCTTCACATGAGAAACAAACCTTGTTTAGTCTTACAGAGTGTGGGAACTCAATTTATCTACTTATTAAAAAGAGATTAATTGTTCACACAGCGTGGGACCTTACCTAGACTGCATACTTATATCTGCTTCTGCAAGTGTCAGAAGCAGAGCCTTTAGCTGACAACAGAGACTATGAGGAAAGCAAAACCATAGTTATCAATTCCCGCAATTTCCCCTTTCAAATTCCAAGCACAGTTGGTACTTCATAAAGTAATGCTTTCCTCAACTTTCCAGAAAAGAAATACATACCTGTTACCACAGTGCCACCCGATATCATCCATGAAAATGCTAAAGTCAATTTTAAGATTTATATTAAAACTTCACCACTATTGTTGTTTTTTAATAAGAGCATTGTATAGAATAAATTAACAGTTATATTTAGTTAATTCCAGGAGACTGGAGAAGTCATCTCAATACTTACTCAGATTCGTTATCCAAATCTCTGTTCTCCACTTCTGTGGCTTCATTTCTGTTTCTTCTTCTACTGTCCTCCTCAGAGCACTGGAATTGAGGCAAGAAATATTACCCTTTGAGAAGTGTGTAGATACCTCAGCAGCATTTCTTAAAATACTACTTATAAGACTGTAGCTGGTCCACAGTATCCGCCTGATGAAAACAGCATCAAGAACATAACATATTGAGTAACATGGCTCCCTCTGACCTTTTCATCTGTATTCTCAGGGTTTGGAGAGGAAGTTTCCGACTCCATTTTGTCTTGTGCTGCTGTCTCCCTCCTTCCAGATGATCTCATCAAATTGGGTTTAGGTCTTTGCAAGCGCCTTCTGTCTGCTGACTTTTCAGTTTTCCTTAAGACATAAAAAGAGGTGGTATAGATGCTTACCAAACATAAACTTGAAGTCTTATATGGTCCAAGATGCGCTTCAAGAGCATCACAGACTGCATGAGTCAAGACACTGCATGCAGCAAGAGAATGAACAGAAAAAAAATTTCATTGTTTTGATATTAGAAGACATGCTACAACTTTTTTGAAAGAGTATCAAATAAACCTTAACTACTTTGATGGCTTTCAGTGGAATCTAATTAAAATACCTTAAGGAAGCATTTCATGCCATTAAATAAATAGGAATACCTTTTCTCCTAGGGATTCACAATTCATGTCAGTGTGAACAGGCTTATTGAGTTTAACAGAAACAACAGAAATCTGCTCTGTATACAAAATTTTCTATCTGCCTCTCCTGTCCCTCCAAACCATTTCAAAGCTACCTCAGCCACGGAACAGTGAACTGCTGTTTTCAAACACCTTGTCCTACTGCCAACATCCACACATTACTGAAGAATGGGGTACATACATCACTCTGTGTCCTTAACCATTGCAGTGGTGTGTCCACACAGTGACAAAGCCTTACATCTTACCAACTATCTTCAGATTGGGAACTACTACCTTTTCTTATATCCTTCCTAGGGCAGGACAAATAAAGCTTTGATAGTCTTTATCAGAAGAGCCTTCCAAATGGGAAAGATAGAAGCATGAAAACCAATTTAGCATGAACTGGTAGCCCATCCCTAAATCACCTTTAAAAATTATATCATGGAATAAGAAATCAACAATCACACAAAAAGGAAAACTTAAGGCACAGACTTCTTTAAACACCACTGCTCAGTGTAAGAAATAGTCACAAAGATTAACTCCATAAAGGAGCGCAAGTAAGACAGAGACATCTTGGAGTATCTTCTTCAACTCTTGCGCTGAGCTCCAAAGAGCAACAGTGTCCAAACAGGAAGGAAGGAATACACCATAAACATAATGCATATAGTTAATAAGCTTTGATGGACAATTATGAATGTCAAAGAATTCAGTGAGGCCCTTTCATTAAAAAAACAAAATCAACTTTCACAAGCAAGTTTCACCCACAAAGTAGCAGAAATTCATCTCTTCTTGCTGACTTCAGATAGGCTAGATTTCTTTTTCTAAACTTAGTTAAGTCTTCCTCCCTGTTCCCATCTAACATTTAATTAAAATTAATTGCTCCTCAGTGATCAAAATTTCTATCAAAAAACTTCATCATATACGGAAAACAAGTTATCATGATTTCTGTTCTAGTTCACCTTGCTATGGTCAAGCAGAATTATATCCAAATTGAGTAGACACAGATTTATTTCCAGTACCACTGCAAGGTAAGATAATTCTACTTACATGATTTCAGACTGAGAACCACCTTCTGATGCACTTTGCTTTTCATCTGGTCTATGTGAGTGATGTATGTCTTCGTTCTGAGTAAGAAAAAAAACATTGTAGAAAACAAACAATAAACTTCTACTGTAAAGAAGAGCAGAAACAAGATTCCTACAATGGTTGAGGTTGGAAGGGTCTGCTAGAGGTCTTCTGGTACAACTCTCTTGATTGAGCAGGGCCACCTGGAGCTGGTTACCCAATGCCCTATGGCCACAGAGCTTTTCAATATTGCCAAGGATGGAGACTCCCCAGTCTCTCTGGGCAGCCTGGGCCAGTGCTTAGTACCCCTCACAGTGGAAAGGTATTTTCTGATCCTCAGAAGGAACCTCCTTGTCTTCTATTTTTTGCCCATTGTCTCTTTTGTCTCTTGTTCTGGCACCGGGCACCACCAGAAAAGCCTGGGTCTGTTGTGTTCCCATCCTCCCTTTAGGTTTTTATGTAGCTACTGAAGATCCCCCTGAGCCTTCTTTCTAGGCTGAGCCATTCCTGCTCTTTCAGCCTTTCATCCTACAAGAGATGCTTCAATCCCTTTGCCATCTTTAAGACCCTTGGACAGGCCGTGTCCAGTATGTCCATGTCTCTCCTACCAGGGAGCCTAGAACTGGTCAATATGCCGGGAAATGCTTCTCCTAATGCAGCCCAGCTGTTTTTTCAACTCTGAGACTACCAAGATCCCCAGGTTCTTTTCTGCAAAGCTGCTTTCCACCTGCTTGGCTTGCAGCATGTGCTGCTGCCTTGAGTTGTTCCTCCCCAGGGGAAGGACTTTGCATCTCCCCTTGTCGAACTTCCTGAGGTTCCTGTCAGCCCCTTTCTCCAGGTCCCTCTGGATGGCAGCACACTCTCCCAGTGTCTCAGCAATTCCTTCCAGATCAGCCTCATCTGTAGACTTGCTGAGGTTACACCCTGCCCCATCCTCCAGATGATTTAGGGCAGTGTCGAACAGGATTCGACACAGTATTGACCCACAGGGTACACTCCTAGTTACTGGTCTCCAACTGGATTTTGTACCATTGATCACAAACCTCTGAACCCAACAATTCAGTTTTTAGTGCACTTCTTTGTCTGCTCATCCAGTACATGGTTCATCAGCTCCCTTACAAGAGGATGTTAGGGGAGACAGACAGTGTTAGAAGCCTTACTGAAGTCAGGGTAGACACTCTTAAAACAATCCAAAGAATACCCTTTTTTAATTAAGTAGATAATTATCTCAGCTGTGGTATGCAATTCATCACTGAAGTACTGGTAGATGCAAAAAAAAGCAGCTAGACAAAGTCATGAGTAAGTGGTGCATCAAGGGCTTCAAAATAAACCAGATGCAATCCCAGAAGTTTCTAAACTGCTGGATCTCATTAGAACATACCTGAAGAGAGATCATTCAATCTTGGTCGAGATTCCTATATCATTCCTGGAACACCCCGTGGTAGCCAGTACAGTGGACAAGGTTTCCACTCTGAGACATTACAAACAACCTAATGCTCTCCCCACTCAAATAAGTTTCCAACATTGTACTAGTAAGCGTATGCCAGCAAAATCCTGCTCCAGGGTTTAACTGTTCATTTTGCAATGCTTCACTTTTGGATAATTAAACTGTTCTGCTGTTTTATTTGTCTGTGACATAGGTCAAGCATGCACAGTATACTCTCTGAATAAATTCAGGTTAACAGACAATCCATTAAACCCAGCCAAACTGATACTATTTAAATTTTGGTGATGTTCTTAGACCTGTTGACTTTTGTCCACCCAGTGGTGAAACCATCACAAAAACAACCAAAAAACAGTTTTGATTTAATTTACAAACTGCTTCTTCTTGAGAAGAACTACATAAAAAATAAAAATACCTTTGTTTCTCTAGTTTCTTCAGATTGCCTTTCTTGGCTTCTAATCTTTGAAACTGGTAACTCTGAAGTGTGGCTTTCCTGTGATGTATCGTCTCTAATATCCCCGGTTCTCAGTTTAGCTGACTCTGTTTCTAATATAACATTGTTGACATCTTCAAAGCTGAAATAAATAAAAGCGTACAGCAACATTAGTGTATTTTTAGGAAAAAAGCTGTTAGTGTTTACAGATAGATCAAGTTGCACAGAAAAACAATGCAATTTCGACATAAGTATCCATGTTTCAGAGAACCTTACAAGTTTTAGTGATATTTGCAGAATAAGATCTTTAAAACAACTTTTGTACTTTTGCATTGCTATTATATAAGATGATGTCGAAATCTGATCTGATTATTCTAGACTCGATTGTTTTTAAAAAACAAACTTTAACAAGAACAGCATATGCAGAAGCTTCTTTCCTCTCATCCTTTGGGACCATCTATGCTGAGTTCAAAGGCAAATAGCTGTTCCTTCATATGTTTCTAATGAGGTATTAAAGGACACTGTTATTTTATACAGATTCTCAGAAACTTTAATCACAATACCGCTAAATACAACTAACATGCAGGACTCTCAAGTTGCACTCAGTTTCATAATGAATTTTTACATTTGCCACTTTCACATATATCAAGTCTAATAAACATTCACCTTCTTATAAGTAGGCCCAAAATTGAACAAAACAAAAGCTAGCCTCCCGCCCAGATTCTGCAAAAATAAAGTCTAAGCAACATTCCTTTTCCACAAGAACCATTTTATTAAAAACAGACAAATTTTTCAAGCATATCAACACTACTTAGCAACATTATCAAGCAGTGTTTGAAGAGAAATATTAGGAGTTAGGATAAACCAGTGCTCTTCCTAAACACTCAAAAAGAATGCAATCAGTTTTGTAAGTGACTTTAGTATTAATGTACATCAATTTTGCAAGCACAGGCCATCAGGGCAGAGAATATTTTCATATGTTTGATTGTGTAAATCATAAACAGCTTACTAAAACCCGAGACAGTTCTCAGAAACCAAAAACCTGCACATTCTGTGGCAGTTAACATGAATAAATAAAACCAAAATTAAAACTTTTAACTCTTTTATTTTGCCTAAACTTCCCATTATAAACATTACCTGCATAAATCAACACCATCTTCTCTCTCCATTTGGTCAGTCACTGGTAAACAGGACTCTGATCTCTCTTCCTCTGTGACAGCACTTTCATCTTGTTTTCCTTCAATAGCACAATCCAGTTCTTCTCTACAGGTAGTATGACTATCATTGCTTGTATCATGCACCACTTTTTTCCCTGAGAATTAATAAGAATTAAATCAATCTGGACATTCTGGGAAACGTCTTTGAATTCCAATTCTCAAATCCTAGCTGCAGTGAGGAAGAGTTAATTTAATACCAAAAATCCCAGTAGAAAAAGACCAAGTGTTAGGATTTAAGATAACTGTTCTCAGCTAAAATAGTGTTTAGATTTAGTAAGAAAGCTGATCTTGAAAGGCATTGTTCCACAACCTCCGAAGGCAGATCAGCAATAGAAATTAAAGACCAAATTCCCATTTTTTAAGTTCACAATGTCTTTATATAAAATTTATATTTGAACGTTTGAGCATTTTTGCCTCTTACTTTTATTAGAGGATTTCCCTTCTTCAGCAATTTTTGAAGGGACAGACATTTCTTCTGGAATATTCTCTACCTCCTCTTCAAGATCATCTTTTCTCTTCCTCTTTCTCTTCTTTTTTGCTAATGCTTCTAACGCAACCTGTTCTTCTGCCTGTTCAGAAATGCCCAGAGATTCCTCATTTTCTTTCTCAGCCGTCACACCGTCTGCTTCTGTTTCTTCATCAGAAATTCTGGCTTCCTGAAGTTCATCTTGATCATTAGCAGCTCCTGTGCTGGCAGCTTTTGCTACTGAGACATTATGGTTCCTGGTTAATAGACTGGTGGAGTAATACACAGCCATAAACAGCACAGGTATTTTTATTAGCAACATCTTGTGTATTCGCACATCACTGCCAATATACGGCCAGACATATGAGCAGGACCACCAGAGAGCAGTCACTGACTTAACAGAAAAGCTTCAGCACAGATTAACTTCAACATTAAATGCAAAACACATTCTGTACCCAGGACACTTCACAAGGGGAAGGTCAATATGGGATGTAAAGCAAATTTAGTAAATGTTCCTATGCTTTTTAGCAGGTTACACAGTCGCATTTGGATTCAGG
This sequence comes from Corapipo altera, assembly GCF_003945725.1. Lineage (NCBI taxonomy): Eukaryota > Metazoa > Chordata > Aves > Passeriformes > Pipridae > Corapipo > Corapipo altera. The sequence continues at coordinate 53,646 of NW_020884955.1, read as the reverse complement.
GAAAACGGACACTGCTATTCCAGAAAGAATTATCGTATCTCTGCAGAAAGAGGTGATGATGGTTGCAGAATATATGCCATGAAAAGGTAATTTTTTACCATTAAATGTTTTGCAGTTGATTGTGCTTTCTTACATAAGAAAGCTGAAATATTGTCTAGCTAGTAACTGACAAGTTATTTTCTGGGTTTAATGATATTCTAAAATTCTCCTCTCTACTGTTTTAAGGACATTTTGTCTTGATCCTGTATTTATGTAGAACGTGAACCACCAAGAACCTTTCCTTGTCCTTTTCATTACTCTTAAATGAACTTGTTCCCCTGTAATTAAAAGTCCAAAATGCAAGAGAAGTAGAAAAGCATACTCACATTGCTCTACACACTAAGTACTTTTAATCTATCAATAAAGTGTACAAACAGAACTTCTCTGTATGGCTGTTAAATCCTAAAAGATGGGATATTTTACTTAATCAAATCCAAAAGGTTATAGAAAAGAGCAACTATTTCAATTTTAAGAATTAAACACTGATTTTGTTTCCTAGCTAGCATCCCCTCTAAAAGGGTTGTTCACTTGTTTGTTACACAATACCACTTAAAAAGGAACAGGTCCTTATGGAGCAAACAAGTGAACAACCCCACAGAATTAGCACGATGTTTATGAAATGGTGTCAGTATAACTGGTTTTAATTTAGGCACATGGGTGAAAGGTCCTTTCCCAGATACTAAAGTAATTAAGACATTATACAGTAATTAAACACAATCTTTATTTTGAACAGATAAAACAACTTTTATAAGAGTCTCTGAAAAGAATCACACCCTTCAGACTTAGGAAGTCAAACTACTGTTAAAGGAGAAAACAGAACCCTCAAGAGAGTTCTAAATGTAAGTCATATCTAAAATAAATCACAGAAGAGCTTGCCAAAAATATGATTTTGGCTCAAGGATTCTACAAGTGAATTCATCATCAGCTCACAGACATACTTATCAACTGGTAAATTAGAATAGTAGTGCTTCAGACTGCACAAGAGCACTTATTTCACTGCAGTCTCACGTTTCTGCTGTTAGTAATTATTACCATCCCACACATCAGTAAACTACACCTGAAAAGTTATATTACAAGGCTAGGATCCTCTTGCCCCGTTCACAACAGAGAAGGAAAAGATTCCCTATGTGATCTTTCATCTAGTAACACATTACTGACCACTGTTCTGTAATGCCACCTCAAGCATTATTTTAAAGTACCTTTTGACTTCTTCCGAGGCCTTGGTGACTTCCTTTCCTTTGGTTTCTGGCTTTTAACAGTCTTTTGTTTCCTCTTTTCCTCATCTGCTAAGACCTTCTCAAGCAGCTGGGCAAAGAATTCAAAATCAAAGGGTCGTTTTTCTTCTATCAGATTAAAGCAAAGAAATAGAACAGATTTCAAAGTTCGTGATTTTTTTGAGTTTCAGCTTTGTAAAGTAATCAGTGGCATATGACATGATAATAAAAAGCAACAGTTATATCAACAGAGTGTTCTTCTGAAAAATATCTTCTGTATCACTTGAGCAGAGACTAATGTTGACAAAAAGGTAACATGGATTATGGTAGATTGGTTTTAAAAAAAACCCCAAATTATAAAACTAAGTAGTTCAGAAAATTTAAGACCTGACAAGAAATTGTAGCATAGTATCAAATTATGTATTAATATGCTGCTATAGGACATATGTACCTCATTCGATTAACAAAAAAATTCTTAAAGGACTCTCAAAGCAGTTTACAATAAATAACCTTGCTAGAAATTCTCATGAATTTCAACTGAAATAACCTTCAACTGAATATATATACGAAAGTTTACATTAATCTCATTAGGCAGACACCTAAAAAAGAAAATAAACCTCGAGATCTTCACCGTGACCCATGCCTGTAATAAAAACCTAAGATTCCACAGCTACTGGACTCACCTATGAGCAAAAACTTCCTTATAATTAATTCAAGCAAGGCAAAGCACAAAAATTACTGTGAAAATAGACTACCATTCAATGACTCATTGTAGGGTGGGGTACATTTACTTTACTTACTGAAAGCTTTGTCTATTCTCCATCCATTAGCTTTTTCCTCACGTTTGAACTTGTTCTAAAAGCAAACATACAGTTGTCTTTTCATTAAGCAAGAAATGTAATAGCATGTTATACAAAATGGCAGATCAAGATAAGCCTTCAATGCAAGCCAACTGAAGTTGCTGAATTTACACAGACACTCACAGAACACAAGTTTGTAATTAATTTTTAAATATAAAATCTGCCACCAGTAAATATCACCAGATATACTGTTTTTGTTAGTTTCAAGACCTTTGTCCTGACTTTCAATCTGAGAAAGGCTTTGTATGCCACAAAAGAAACAACACAGAAGACCACCACCAAACAGCCACTTATGCTTATCATCACTCTTCATTTAAAATAAAGACAAACTATGTCTAACTGTGCTAGATTTACTAGGTACATCGATCAAAATTCAAACAGTAAATTAATGTTTCAGATGCTTAGAACCTCTTGAAACAGGTGTTAAAAAAAGCATTACTACAGGGGCAGTAGCATCAAAAAATATCAGTACTAACAGAGGAAGCATGGGAAAGCAAATGAGAAAAAGAAAAGCAAAACCAGATGTTTAGTTGCTTTATTGAGTGCTTTAATTTTTACCTTAATTTCTGCTCTGGCTCTATGAGGAAACAGCCGTCCAATCAAGGAGAAGTCTGTTCCTACCATGCTGATAGCTAAAAAGAACATATCTGTTTCTAGAGAAATAAAAATAAGAAAAAATATCATACGCATTTAAGCATTTACTAAACCATCCTCCTTGCTCTCAGAAATAAAAACACCTTGCAGACTTAATGCCATGAGATCAGTAACTTCAAGTTCACCTGCTGTAGCTGCAAGTCCAGGTGAGCTGGAGTATATGTGTTATTTTACCTACGTACCTCTAGTAACATTTGCTGAATGAACTATCAACAGAAAGAATTGTCTAAGATGTTAAAACTGCAGAGTGTGAAATATGTTTTGTAAAGCTAGTAAATCAAACTAACCAATCCCAAATTGTCAACGTCCATTTTTATTATGAACACAAGCACAAACAGAAATCAGAAAAACACCACATAAAACACCACTATTATCTAATAGGAAAAGAGTGCACAGTCAATTCTTCCCAAAAGGAGCACAGTGGATTCTGAAGCTAAATTTTTCCATCTACAGGTGTAAAAAGTCCTTCCCAATTGTAAAAGGCCTAGCATGGTGTTGTCAGCCTAGAGATAATAACCAATTCACAGCAGGAGTAATAAAAAAAGAAAAAACAACCCACCCTTTCATAAGAACAGATGTCTGTTTACACTGAAATCAGTCCAGAGATACTTTCTGTGATTTATTCCTGCCCAAGTTGGAATAACCAAGTTAAGAAGTACTAACTGCTCCATACAGAGCAGTTGATCTGCACACCAGAATCAAAAATTATGCTTTTAATAAAGTAGACTAGCATTTTTCATCATTTTTCAGCACTAAACACCCATGACAGAAAAAAAAAAAAAAATCACAGGTAGCCTATGTATAATATATAATAAGGCAGTGGATTCTTTAAAAATACCAATTTTCACAGTAAAAATCATAGCTCTTCTTATTATAGGAGTTGGGAGGGTTGACACTACATGACACATAAGTAGATCCATTTACTCCATTGGGGAAAAAAAAGAAGTCAAGTATAAAGCATACGTGGAAAAGTAAGACTTTTCTGCAGACTTGAAATTTTAAACCAAAAATATACTCACCTTTATTTGACCACGGTTTTGTGTAAAAACTTTTCCTGAAGCTGGAATATGTAGTTGTAGAGCCACGTTCAAAGATGGGATCATTTTCTTCTACAACACATGGACCTTTTGTTCTTAGAACTTCTACAGTTAAGCTGGAAAAGCAAACACCCAAAGAGACTTATCTGAAAATATTGCTAAGAAGACACATAGCAGATGTTTATAAGACAGATATTCAAATTTTTCATGCCACAAGCGAGCATTTGCACTTTGTAACTAAGTATAATAATTACATTAACATATACTTTAATTGGAGAATGTAGAAAGAAATCACTACCCTACTCAGCCTGTAAGTAAGTAAATTTGCTTTTTCCTTTTTGTAAGTATAGTACAGATAGACATAATTAAGTATTTTTAAAAAAGACTGCTTAACATTCAAGAAATTTATTTTGCAAAACCATAAGAGCCTCCCAATATCCTTCTAGAACACTTTCAAATTCTTTTACCAGTCCTGCTCTACCCTTAAACCTTGGACTAAATCTCATTCTAGCAATACTTTTGGGGAACTCAATAATTCAATAATCTACTTTTTAAAAGTCATATGCTAAGCAAATTTTCTGAAAACACTCACAGAAGAATAAAGCAGCAACATGCAAAATGCAAAGCTGGAGCAAGTCATACTGAAAACCAAGTAACAGTAAGCAGATACATGTTAACTCTAAGAAACAACAGTCAGCTAAATAGAAGACATTTGAAAGTTTGACAAATCCCCAGTGTTCGTTCTCTGTAATGAAATACACTTTCCTCTTTATCTCCTTCTCCAAAAACATTTCTTATAAAGTCTGCCACTACTGAGATGCAGAGAACTGCTGCTCCTTTGCCACATACTTCCACTGTTTCCTAAGCAAATGCATCTCAACTCTCAACACACAAATACATACTCATGCTTGCCCCAGGGCAAAGTAGAAGAACTGTTCTCTATCCCCAAGCTAAGCTGCAATGCAGTATGTATTGTCCATGAGACAGGCACAGGATTTGTTACCTTTCTTCATCCAGAATAATCGAACCATCTTCTGCCACTTTCACACGAGGAACTAGAAGTGGGCCATCCTGACTCTCCTCCCCATTCTCTTCTTCTTCCTCCTCCTCTTCTTCATGACCAAGAGTACTTTTCTCCTCCTGCCTACAGTTTTTAAGACAGCAAGCAAAAACAGTTTTGAATTGCTGCTCAGTATGTCAGACATTCACCAATTTAATGAACCACTCAGCAAAGCAACACATCAATGAGTTAGTCAATACATAAACTCTGAAATCAGCTTTTCATTCTATTGTAAAATGGAAATATGCAAAAATGTAACACTGAAAGTAAAATGTTCTTTAACCAGCCTACGCTCCCAATTACAACTTCTTATAAATAAGGGCTGTGATATTGAAACATTAAAAAAATACTTAGACTGTATTACCACAGAAACATGTTTTTTTTAACACCAGAAAATTTTTTACTGTACTTCACCACCGAGACTAACCCTTTCAGTTGACTCAGCGCAGAATTTTTTTCTGTTCTCTTTTCTTCTGCCAGTGAAGACCTGGAATTTCATAAAAAGCTTGAGATGATTGTTTATACAGATACATTTCTGCTTCATTCCACAAACCTGGCTTTTACTAGACAATGGACAAAAAAACCCACAAAGCTTTTTTATTTGTCCATTCTTTGTATCACATCTAGACTTACGTCTAACTAAACAACCACTTAATGCTTAATGAATTATGCTCTTTCTTGTGTCAGCAAGCACAAAAAAAAGATGCTTTGAGCAGTAATCCATTTTAAGGTATAAGAAATGTAAGAGTATCTTGCTCATTACCTCCTGAAGGACTCTTCAGTGTAAAAGAAAAAATAACAAGGAAAATGATCAATAAAACACACAAACACACAAACATTAACAAGCAGGTGATAACAGACAGTACCAGAAAACTTATCAGCTACTAAGAGAAAGAACAGGATTTGGATAACTGTACTTCTATTTATGTGATTGCTTTTGGCAGTTGCAGGAAAAAGGCCCTGCTCTGTCTGTGGCAGTCTGTGCAGCCAGCTGCATTAGTGTTCCCTGTGTCTGTGCACCCCTGGGATGCTCACTCAGCCTTGCTGCTGGTGAAAAATGTAAACAGAACAGCAGCAGCTACATCCATCCAGATGGAATGTAAAGACCTCATGGGTCTTGCAGTGCATTTTGCACTTCAGCACCTGGAAGGAGAAATGCTTAGCTTCCTGAGTCCATTAGACCTGGCAGGCAATCATAACATTCCTAGCAGCCATAACTAAAAATCTCACAGCAGGTAACTGGGGAAAAAAAATAAAATTCTACTATTCTGTATTTCTACAGAGATAAATTAATACTTGGGAAAGGTTCATGTTTGTGTATTTCAACAAGTACATTAATCACCATTCTCATTTCTGTATGAGGAGTAAGTAGATGTGAAATAGAAGCCTTTATTCCCATTGCAATAACACTGCATCTGTGCTAATACTCCAGATTTAAGTATTAAACAGGTAGAAAATTAATTTAGCTCAAGGAGAGAGAAAAAGAAGTCATACTTACTTCATAGGATTGTTTTCTGGCAGATAGTATATCAAGTCTCTCATGGTCATTTTAGAACGATCTGGTGGAGAACGCCCTTCGATTACTGGGGGTCTGTGTTTCAACTTCTTCCATACAAAAAATAAAAACAAACCCACTCAGATTCACCCCAGAAGTACTTTACAGTTCACAAATTAATATTTTTGTTTGCCAATGAAGTACCCCATTCAGGGAGTTCTATTGTTCACACACACACACACCACCACCAAGAACCAAAATACAATTATATTAAAACTGTCCCTTTGTCAACAGGGCATCAGAGACAACCTTTCAGAGAAATTCAACATCTGGCAGAAATAAAAGTTAAAAGTTATTCGAAATTACAGAACTCAGACAATGATCCACTTGAAACACTATGAGAAATACCAAATCCCAAGCTTCTTACAGCACACTTCCCTACTTAATACCAACTCTGCAACTTTAAAATTGGAATGCTGACTATAAAATAATACCAGGTGTAATGTCAAAAAGACCTGTGGGTCTAATCAAATGAAACAATACACAATTTCTCGTGAAATTCATATTATTAGTGGACAAAGTTCTACTACTGCCTCTAAACAGAACAAACCCATATGGAGTTATGAGGTATCACAGACTACTAGCACTGAGCAGCTGATGACCACCAGAAACCACTAGTGCAAAGAGATAACGTATGCTAGGTGAATCACACGCCTTGCCCTTTACAAACCAGCACAGCTCAGCACAGAGGTCTTACCATCCGCTCTTTCTTCAGCTCTTCTTTAAGCATTTCTCTTAACTTCCGAGCTTTGAGGATCCTTTCACGGTCAGAACACGTTCGTTTGTCTTTTTCAGGAGAAGGTTTCATAGGAAGCTTTTCCTCCTGTGTTTCTGATCTCTCCTGTGTTGGTCTCTCCTTGAGGGGAGAGGGTACACTCTTCTGCAAACTGTCATCATTTTTCTGAGCAGCCACACCAACAGTTTGCTCTTTATTCACTGATTTCTTTAGCGGTGAAAACTGTGGCACTTGTGGCACGGGTGTTTTCTTCTCAGGAAGCATGGGAGACTTTAAAGAGCTCTCAACGCTACTCTTTTCTGGCGTGGGGGAATCCTTCTGAAATGAAACACCGCCATCAGGAGCCTGTGATGTTCGCCTCTGCAGCCTTGGTGCAGAACGCTGAGCAGATGAAGGTCCAGCCCTGGGTTTGACAAGATTTGGCATGGTGGAGATCCGTTTTCTTCTCTGCGTAGGCATCTCTGCAGGTTTACTAGCTTCCCCAGCACCACTGGAACCATCAGCCTTGTCATCGCTGGAAAATTCAAGAGATTATTCTGAAGGACTTCATGGTGACAGATTTTTCACTCTTACTTTCGAGATATGTTTATGGGTAAATCAGTATAAACCCCCTGCTACAGGAAAATTGTTGTATACAAAAAGCAACGCTAGAATCAACCTGTAGCTGGTACTTCTTCATAAACCAGTCAGCTATAAGAGCTGGCATATTATTTTCTAATATTAATTACTCATCAACTAGCCCACAACAGTAACATGTCCCCACTCCCCACTTCTTTTTTTGGAAGGCTCTCTCCTTTCAGCTAAAAATACCGGTACAATAAAGCTTTATAAAAAATAATAATAAAAAAATAATAAATAAATAAATAAATACATCACATAACACAGATGATATATTAAAAACATTTTAATAAAGCTCTATGTCACAAGCAGTTTGATGATTTTTATTACAATAAATGTAATAAATTCCTCTTACATACACATTTGCAAGTAGATGATATGTAAACTGTGAATTTCAGAAAAACTTTCAGCAGGCAAACTGGCTGCTGCTTACACTTAACACATCAACAACTCTTAGCTTCCCTGGAAAGCCTTCTTATATAAGTACTTTTCCCATCATTTACATAGAAATAACTTTCAAAGTGCAAGTAAAATTGCGAACAATTATGATCTCCCCAAATCTGCTGACTCCTCCAGGGTTCAGCTTCATGGCTGTTGCTCACAGTAAGACTGCAGCAGAATTATAACTGAGTCATAAAGAGGGGGTTTTTTTAATTTTACATTGGAACTATGCCCTGTTTCTGTATATGAGGACAACCACACCCACAGTTCACTTAGCCATTTTCAAAAATGATCAGGTGCAATTGCCTTTCAAGGAATATAAGAAAAGCATAAACATACAGAGAAACTTTTCTAAATCCTCTCCATCTATTGCGTGTGATACAGGCAAATGCTGCATATAATGGGTTTGCATTTAGCAGCCTCTGTTAAATGGCTGAATCAGTTTGCCCCACACTGTGAGTTCATAAACATTTCTAGTACACAGAACATCGCTAGACGAGGAGTTTAGAGGGGTTATTACACGGTGCCTGCCTGTGTGTTTTGAATGAGATCCTTGCAAATTCCTTTCAACACCCTTTGTTCTTTGTACAGCAGGAGACAGTGGAAAGTAATTCTTTTTCACCTTCTCCGTACCACCTGTGTTTTGTGGAGTTTTTAATCAGAGTGCCATGCTGGATTTCTGAACAGTTAAACACAATTTAGCAGAAACTGTATGAAAAAAGAAGAATTATCTTATGCTTTGAAAATTTTCACTTCCCTGAAAACAAAACAGGGTAAAGTAACCAATGCTACAGACACAGATTTGAGCAGCTGAGAAGGAATGCTGTAATTTGGAAGGATAGATATGCAAGACATTTTCACATTTACCTTTACTTTTCTTGCACGCTACACAACACACACATTGTGCTGCATGTGTCATCAAATACCTCACCCAGGAAATCAAACTGTGTGACTTCTGTCAAATACACTCTTCCTTAGAGACAGAGACACCTAGACAACCAATTTCTAAAATGCATCAGCTAGAAAGATATCTAGAGCTCCCCAAAAAGCTAACACCGTCTGCTCTGCAAAAAATCCCTATTTACTCTCTCCTATTTGGTTGCTGTACACCTTCAAAAGCAACCAAGAACTTTAAGAACCAGTTTTTTAGTGGAACTTAGGGTGATCAAATTGGGGAAGGAAGGGAGCAGCTCTCACCCATGCCTTTTCTACTTGCTCCCAGGACTATAAGTTCCCCTGGGAGTCTCCCTGCGTTTCAAGTTGGATACAACCTTCTCTGTCCAGCTGAGTTGTGGAACCCACCGTAGTTCTCCACTGGTTCACAGGTCTCTTCTTCTAAGAAGAATATTTTCCAAATCCACACATCTCCAAAGAAGTTCACCCTTAAACAGACCCCACACCTTCCAAAGTGTTGGCAAACACATGCAACATGAACAATTTTAAAACAGTTTTAATTCTCTTACAATTGCTCTTCTTTTATTTTTTTTTAACAGAAGGGTATGGTTTTGTGGATTTTTAAGCTTGGATATTTTTCATATTTATTGAGAAAAATATTTTATGTGCCTGTTACTTAAAATCACAGAATATTCTGATGTAGAAGGGACCCACAAGGATCACCAAAGTCCAACTCCTGGCCCTGCACAGCCCCAAGAATCGCATCATGTGCCTGAGAGCATCTTGAATTCTGTCAGGCTTGGTACTGTGACCACTTCCCTTGGGAGCCTGTTCCAGTGAACCACTCTTTGGGTGAAAAACCTTTTCCTGACATCCAACCTGACTCAGCTTCATGCCATCCCCTCAGGTTCTGTCACTGATCCACAAAGAAGAGATCAGTGTCTGCCCCTCCTCTTCCCTTCACAAGAAGTTGTAACTGCAATAAGCTCTCCCCTCAGCCTCCTCTTCTCCAGCTGAATACACCAAGTGCGCTCAGCTGCCCCTCACACGGCTTCCCCTCAAGGCCCTTCACCATCTTCACTGCCCTCCTTTGGACACTCTCTAATGGTTTCATACCTTTCTTATATTGCAGTGCCCAAAACTGCCCCAATATCCAAGGTGAGGCTGCCCCAGTGCAAAGCAGAACAGGACAATCCCCTCCCTGGACTGGTTGGTGATGCTCTGCCTGATGCCCCCAGGACAGGGTTGGCCCTCCTGGCTGCCAGGGCACTGCTGACTCACATTCAACTTGCCATTGACCAGGACCCCCAGGGCCCTTTCCATGGTACTGCTTTCCAGCGTCTCACTCCCCACTCTGCCCGTATATCCAGGGTTGTCCCATCCCAGATACAGGTCTGGCACTTCCCCTCACTGAACTTCATATGGTTGGTGATTGCCCAGTCCTCAATTTGTTGAGGTCTCTCTGCAGGGCCTCCCTGCCTGTGAGAGTGTCAACAGCTCCTCCCAGTTTTGTGTCATCTGCAAATGTGCTCAGTATCCCTTCCAGTCCTGTGTCCAAGTCATTTGTGAAGATGTTGAAGAGCACAGGGCCCAACACGGAGCCCTGTGGAACCCCACCAGTGACAGACTGATGTCACCCCATTCACTGTCACCCTCTGTGCTCGACCCATAAGCCAATTGCTCACCCAGCACATGATGTGTTTATCCAGCTGTGGGCTGGACAGTTTGTCTAGAAGGACACTGTGAGAGACAGGATTGAAGGTTTTACTGAAATCCAAAAAGATTACACCAACTGGCTTCTCTTTATCAGCGGGTGGGCTACCTTGTCATAAGGTTATATGGCAAAGGTCTGTTTTTTAAGGCATGAGAATAGATCAGAGTGCCTTTCCGAATAGCACCGGTATCTAGTTTTGAAACCTTGTGTTATATTCCACTGAAGCACTGGTTAAACTACAAATATACAAAGCTCCTGAATTAGCAACAGTATCACAAAAGTGAAAAATAGTAAGAATGTTTTCATTTAAGAACAAAGTATCAGATTGCAAAAGATCCAGTAACATAATCTTTGTAACACGGGAATTTTATAAATAAAACCTGAAAGAAAAACATCCTTAAAGCACAATGCAAAAGAAGTGAAGATGTAAGACACAAGCTGAAAAAGAGGCAGCATGGGTTGCCCAAAGACATGCCATGCCAACTCTGATATCAGAATTTCTAGTCACAAGAAACAGAAGACTGTAAGACCTTCTCACACTGTTATAAAGGACAAGCTTCAACCAAAAGAATAGAGATATTCATGAAAGATGCAGAACTTAAAAGAAGTAGAAAGGTTGTGGTGAAAAGTAAACATCAGACGGGGGAAATTTACTGAAAAACTGGCCCGTACTGCTTTTAGTGGGGACAGTTAACCTCTTTCACAGTAGCTGATCTACTGTTTCAGATTTGTGACCACAAGAGTGTTGACAGCACACCCACATCCCAGCTATTGCTGAGCAGTGATTAAATAGCACCAAGGTCTTCTCTCATGGTGCCCCATGACGGAGCAGACTAGGGATGGGCAAGAAGCTGGGAGGCAACACAGCGGGGACAGCTGACCCCAGATGACCAAAGGGATATCCCATGTGGCATCATGTTCCTCGGTAAAAGCCAGGGAAGAAGGAACACAGGAGGACATTTGGAGTTACGACGTTTTTCTTCCCAAGTAACTGTTACACGTAATGGAGCCCCGCTTTCCTGGAGACAGTAAAATACCTGCCCTGATGACAGGAAGTGGTAAATGAGCTCCCAATCTTGCTTTGCCTACTTGCACATCTTTTGCTTTATATATTACACTATCTTTATCTTGACAAGAGAATTCTTGCACTTTTGCCCTTTTGATTTTCTGCCCATCCCATGGGGCTGGGAGGGGGCAGGGGCGCGATGAAGCAAGCAAGGGCTTAGCATCCAGCCAGGGTTAAACTACAACAGGAAGGTCCTCAAGGACTGGTCCTACGACCAACTTTACAACGTGCTTGCGCTACAGTAAAATGCACTTAAAAAACTGGACAGTCGAAAAGGAAAAATACTAAAAAGTCTTCCCTTGTTAATGCATGGAGAGACGAATACAAAGGAGGAAGTGCTGCAGGAATGCAGAATCAAAGTAATCCGATTACGGAGCACAAGGAATTTTTGCTGTACACAGCAAACCGCGGCTCCCGGCTGCAGCAGAGCCAGAAACCGAGTGCCAGACCACACTGGGTCCCTGCTCCGCAGTTTTATCTTACAGAATCAATTAGGTTTGAACAGACCTCCGAGATCATCGAATCAAACCTATGGCCAAACAGCAGTATGCCAACTAGACCACAGCACCAAGTGCCACGTCCAGTCTTTCCTTGAACCCCTCCAGGGACGGTGACTCCACCACCTCCCTGGGTAGCCCATTCCAAGCACCTGCTGCGGGACCGCAGCTTCGGTTCTGCTTAAGCTGCGAACGCGTCAAACACCCAGAAGTCGTTTTCCGACAACCACGGACGCGGCTGACACCGGGCACCGACCGCGGGGTCTCCCAGGAGCTTTTCGGGACGAGCCCCCAAACACAGCAGGGGTAGGGCACCACAACCCGCGCTACGGAGAGCCCCCACCGCCGCCCCCGCCTCACCCCGCGCAGGCCGATCCCGGGAACTCGCGGGCCCAGACACGGCCTCACCGGCCAGAGCTTGGCGGGACTCA